>NC_090831.1:104341670-104644700 GCF_028021215.1 Eschrichtius robustus | reverse complement strand
AGGCAAAAGACATTAAAAATGACAGAGATTTGCTTCACACTAATAAAAGGAATAATTGATTTAATGAACTTTTATGTGCTAAAAATCAAATTATATAGATCAAATAGTAGTACTAGAAATTTACAAAAATATAATGGTGGGAGAGAGATATTAGCATGGATCTTAGTCTTTGACAGATCTTAAACAAAAATTAATATAGTTATAGAAAATTTTAATGTTCTGAAGCTGAAAAAGAGATACCAAATATTTTAATGAAAAAAACTACATATTTTGCTAATATATGCTGATATACTTTAATAGGTAAAGAGATATATCTACAATAAATGATGCAAAAACTTAACCCCAGGGCTTCCCTGGTGGCGCAGTGGTTGAGAGTCTGCCTGCTAGTGCAGGGGACGCGGGTTCAAGCCCTGGTCTGGGAGGATCCCACATGCCGCGGAGCAACTGGGCCCGTGAGCCACAACTGCTGAGCCTGCGCGTCTGGAGCCTGTGCTCCACAACAAGAGAGGCCACGATAGTGAGAGGCCCGCGCACCGCGATGAAGAGTGGCCCCCGCTTGCCGCAACTGGAGAAAGCCCTCGCACAGAAACGAAGACCCAACACAGCCAAAAATAAATAAATAAATAAATAAACAAAAACAAAAACAAAAACAAACAAAAAAACTTAACCCCAAAATATATTCAGTCCTTCAAATTATATGGAGAAGCATTGAGAAAAAGAACTTGTAATTTAATTGTAAATTTCATCTGGAAGAATAGTAAATATTTCACATGAAGATAAAAATGTGTTATATATTATGTATTTTAAATGTATTACGTACAATGTTTTAAAGTGTTTCACTTTCAATGTTTTAAAGTGTTTCACTACTTAAAAATCATATGGTTCTGGTATAGTAATCAATAAACAGATCAGTAATAACCCAAAATATTCCTTTCTGTAATAATAATAATAAATCGTTTGATAAAAGTTATATCAACAACAGCAATTAACATTTGAGAGCAATGCACATGGTGACCTTGAATAAACTATTTTCCAGCCTCCCTTGTGGTTAGTCATAACCATGTGACAATCCTGGCTAATAGGATGAAAGTAGTAATAGCGTGTTCAGGTTTCTTGTTAAGTATACATAAAGGGAAATGGCATGCCTTTCTCCTCTTTCCCTTCTAGTTGCTGGCTGAAATATAGATGTAGTGATTGGAGCTGGCATAGCCAACTTGGGCCAAGAAGTGAAAGCCAAATATGTTGAAGATGGAGAGCAAAAAACCAGAAGGAGTGTGTCATGTAATGATTGTGGACTCATCTTCCTTCCTGTGTCTGTACTGTTCACCTCTTCAGTAACATATGAGAAACATAAACTGATATCTTGGTCTTGGTTAAGTCACCATTTAGTGAGTTTTCTCTCACTGAAAGATAAACTTAATCTCAGTATATTTGTTTTAGTTTCTTTTTCAGTGAAACAGTTGTGTTTGGTTCCATTGGTTTTTACTAAAATTAGAATGTGAGACAAAGCTGTACATAAAAATAGAAAGCTCTGTGTTTTTTAAACATTTTAAAATATTTTAGACATAAAAAAAGATGTTAAGAGTATGATAAATACTCAAAACAACCATCAAACAGAGAATAAGACATTTTAATTATTTCTGAATTTTCCCAAGCATATCTTACTGATCTGTTTCTCCTCTCCCAACCGCCATGCCCCAATCTCCAAGGGGAATAACCATTCTGACTTTGGTGTTCATCATTCCCATACAAGTGTTCATATTTTTACTACCAAGGTTGATAATATGGAATATTTTGTAGATTTTTAAATTTAATATACAGGGCATTACTATAGCCTGAATTGGGTCCCTCTCCCCACCCCCACCCTCCTGAGTTCGTATGTTGAAGCTCTATCCCCACTGTGATGGTGTGATGGTATTTGGAGATGGGGTCTTTAGGAGATACGTTTCAATGAGGCCATGAGGGTGGGACCCTCACCATGGGATTAGTGTCCTTATAAGAAGAGACACCAGAGAGCTTGCTTCATCTCTTTCTTTCTCCATCATGTGACGAGCCAATGAGAAGGCACTGCCTGCAAGCCAGGAAGAGGGCTTTCACCAGGAACTGAACTGCTGGCAGCTTGACCCTGGACTTCCCAGCCTCCAGAACTATGAGAAATAGATGTCTGCTGTTTAAGTCACTCAGTCTATGGTGTTTTGATGTAACAGGCCAGGCAGAGTAAGACAGGACCCACACTGTATATAGTCTTCTGAAGGTTGCTTTTCTCTAATTATCATTGTTTGAAAGATAAATCCATGATGATATTCTTTCCTTTTGTGCATTCATTTTCACTCTGATACAGTATCCCATTAGGTACTATATTATATTCCCTTATCTATTTTCACTTTGCTGGTTATTTACATTGTTTCTATTATTTTCATATACAAATTGAAGCTGTTATGAACAACCTTGTACATCGTTTTGTTGACAAATGCCAGTTTCATCAGTACATAGCTGGTGGTGGAGTTTCCATGTTACAGTGTACGCGTGTGTTAACCTTTACTAGTTTTTGCCAAGTTGCACTGAAAAGTTAAAGATTCGCCACATTGTTGTCAACACTTAGCATTGCCAAATTTTAAAAACTGTCAGTCTATTAAGTGTGAAATGGAATTTCTTTTTACTTTGATTTGCGTTTAATTTTCGCCAACATTGTGGCTAAACTTTTCATGTGTTTTTTTAACCTTAAAAGGTTTTCACATGTTTGAATTTCCCATTGGCATCTTTGCCTAAATTTCTAGTCAATTATTTCTCATTTTCTTAATGATTGGTTGGAAGGGACTTCATTCTTTATTAAAAAATATCTCTAGTCAATTTTAACTAACTAAATTTCCATAAGGAGATCTTTTGCTACTGTATCAGTGGTATTTAACCTCCTATATAAAAAGCTGTGTTTCCAGGCCACCATTTCAAGTATTAAAAACTTGAGAGAGGAGCCAGCTTTTCTCATTCTGCCCCCTGTAGTCTGTCTTTTATAATCAGCGCATCCACCACCACTGAGTCTGAAAGGGATAATGCTAATAAAAGGAGCAGAATCTCCCTCCCGTTTTTTATTTCTCCCTTATGGCTGGCTGTAATGCAAGTTTCTCTTCAGGCTCTTGTGGAATTGCTGACATAAAAATACGGGGAGACTTTAACAGCAGGAATAGGTCAATGAAGCAGCCCCTGCTATTCCTGCCATGTTTTGGTGGCCACACTCGAGCTCTTCCCCTCACCCCCTCACCCCTGATTCTCCTTCACAAGTGCCCCGGGGTGTTTCTAAGGCACATTTATTATTCATCAAATACTAGGGCTCACAGTCCCAGATTGGGATGAAATCAATCGGCATGTATCTTCATTTTATATATTTTGCAAAGAGGCTTGATTTTATCCTTTAAAAAGCATGTAGGTTTTGTAGGATAATAATTTACATAATTCAAAATGCAAACAGTACAGAAGAGAACACAAGGAGAAGTCTCCCTCTCAGGTCTATGTCATTCTTCTTCCCCTCAGGCAACCATAATTAATGATCTTTCATAAAATTCTAGGACCATTTTTTTTATCATTTAAAAAGAAGCATTAGCATTTTATTCACATGAATGTGTATAATGGAAGGAGTATAATGGCCCCCAAAGATGTCCATCCCTAATCCCTGAACCTGTGACTATGTTACCTTACATAGAAAAAGGGACTTTATAGATGTGATTAAAGGTATGTACTTGAGATGGGGAGATTATTTTGGATTATTCAGATGAGCCCAATCTGATTGCATGAATACTTAAAATCAGAGAACCTTTCCCAGCTGTGATCAGAGAGAGGTGTGACTACAGAGAAGGATTCAGAGTGGTGTGATGTTGCTGGCTTTGAAGATGAAAGAAGGGAACCATGAGCTAATGAATGTGGGGAACCTGAAGAAGTTGGCAAAAAAACAGATTCTCTCTTTGGCCTCCAGAAAGGAATGTAACCCTGACAACATGATAACCTGATAACCTTGAGTTTCCTGGTGAGACCCTTGCCAATCTTCTGACCTGAAGAACTGTAAGATAATAAATTCGTGTTGTTTTAAGCCTCTAAATTTGCGTTTAATTGTTACAACAGCAGCTATAGAAAGCTAGCATAATACAGGTACCTTGATTTTTACTTTTTCTCATTAAAAAATAAAATCATTTCATATCAGTACACAGAGCTTACTCAGTTTCAAAATTTTTTTCATAGCTGCATAATATCCCATTATATCACTAAACCATCATCACACATTTTGAAGTCTTCTGCTATTTCAAATAAGATTACAGTGAATATCCTTGAATAAGTGCCAATTTTCACACACATCAGTTAATATATGGGGCAAATCTTAAGAAATGGCATTAACCATTCAATGGGAATGTGTATTTTACATTTTGACCGCTATTTCTAAGTTAGACTCCATAGAAATTGTTTCAATTTATATTCTATGTCTGAAAGTCCTGTTTCTACATACCTTTGTAAATACAGTATGTTATTGAACATTATCTACCTGATAGCAGATAAGTGGAATCCTAGTTTGAATTCATATATCTTTTGGGATAAGTGAAATTGAGAATCTTTTCATATGTTTAAAAGTTATTTATATTTCTCATTCTGTGAATTTTCTTCCCTGTCTTTCCTTCCTTCTTTATTTCCTTCCTTCATCCCTCCCTTCCTTCTTCCCCCCAACTGTTTGCTCATGTTTCTTCATGCTGGATTGATGAAGAATTTCTCATTGATATACCAATGTTTTATATCTTCTAAAGAAACAAATTATTTTTCTTTTGGCTTTTCTTTGTCAATGTAAGTTTTTTTTAATGTAAACTTTACCAAATTTTTAGTTTTGAATTTAGGGTTTTATTTCATATTTAGAAAATATTCATTAATATATTTTTACTCTTCCATGGATTATTTACTATTTTTATGATTTCAGGATTCATATCTTTGACCTATTTTCTTATGCTGCAAGTTATGAAAGAAATTTACTTTTACTCTTTACAGAAGGTTACCTAGTTGTTCTAACACCATTTATTGAATATTCCACAACTGCTTTTAACATGCTTTTTAAAAATACTTTCCTTTAAAACCAACGTTTTCAAGTTTAAGAATGGACATATTGCATACACCTAAAAGTTTTTAAACCTCAATTTACATTAATTGTATTCCTATTTATTAAGCTCTTATAAAGGACTAATATATTTTCTGTATTTTTATGAATGGACAGATAATGTAATATGTCTTGGCAAGAGATGCAGTAGACCCCAATTGGGTTGACTGTCCAGCTAACATCAATTTATCCAGTGCCCCTATCTGTCCTACGGATTTTTCTTTGGGAAACCATTCCTTTTCCCCCATTCTGGTCATGGTCTGATTGTACTAACAATCATGGTATCTTATCACTCCAGACACAGGGTTCAAAATATGATTTACCTTGGCTCAGTAATTGAGAGTAATTCATCCTCCTGGCAAGCTCTTCCTGGACCCACTCTGAGACTGAGCTATCACAGGAATGGAACCCAAGGATTTAAACTCTAGGACCCAAATTTCTTTTCCCTGTCACTTCCTCCCAGTATATTACTAGGGCACAGGAGAGAAAAAAAGCACCTTTCTTCTGTAATTTTGTTTCTTCACTTCCCTTCCCTTAATTGTGCTTGATGATCATCCAAAAATGCTTGATCAACCATCATAAAGAAACCTCAGCTCTTAGAGCACAAAACCTTAAGTCATCCAGGTTTGAGATGCAGAAAGATTTTACTCCTATCCTGGTTGGTGGTACGCGTTATTTTTTTTTTTTACTTCCTGATATATTTCCCACTTCTAGGAATGGGAGGAAGAGCTTCTCTCTAAAATAACAGAAAACACAATACAAGATGAATTATCAGCAATTCAAAGCTGGGCACATCCATTGGTTTGAAAGCTTTCTTTCCCTCCCTGAAATCTAGGCAGATTAATCCAACTCTGCATCCCAGGGACTTAGCATAAGTACAGAAAAGATACTCAGTAAATGTTTGTTTACTAAATGAGTAAATGCATAAACAGCCCCTAGGTGGAATTACTTCCTCTGGGAGAAACTACCAGAGACGACTCACTGCCTTTTGCTTCAGTAGTTTTTTATACCATTCTCTGTTCCTAGCAGTGCCCTCCCCGTCCCCCTACACCGGGAGATTTCCACTACATGGCTCTACCCTGTGATGATTCAGTACCTTCTTTTAGCTGTGTCTGTTCTCCACTGCTTAGGGCACCAGTGACCATCCTGGACCATGTTGTTCAAGCCATCCTGGATCTCTTTAATTAGGAGCCATGATTTCAGGAAGAAAGGCTAGAATAACATTTTCTTATTTTCCAGAACTTTATTCAAGAAAATGATTTTTCCAGCTTCTTTTGGGACTTTTTCCAGATCTGTTGTTTCCCTTCCTCGACAGAGTAAATAAAACTTGGCCCCAACTCTTTGGCGCTGCCCACTCCTTAGTGGTGAGGGAAACAGTCCCTCAGTTTACACTCACTAGGCACCGAACAGTGATAAGGCGAGTAGAACTCTGGCCAGAAGTTCCTGTCATTATCCTATGTGAGTGTGCATGGCTTGGAGTGCTGCCTTCAGCACTATTTGCAAACAGGGACATTGGTGGGATGAGACTTGGGTTTCTTCTCTAGAGCCATGGATTTTAGCTACCCAGGCAGCTTTTTCAAAGTCCTGGTCCTAAGTCTGTGATGGAGCCTGAGCTATGGGTTTGGAAAGCCGTTCATTTGATTCTGATGTATATGCCTGGTGAAGTCTGGCTCCTGAGTGCTAATTACCACTAATCAACTAGTTCTGACTTCAAGTATTAGTTTTGCCATCAACGAGGAGTTTTCTATCCTCAAGTCCCTTAACGTTTCTGACCCTCATTAATAAACTGCAGAAAATATTGACCCTTTCCCAAATGTTTGTGAAGATCAAATGATATAATGCATAGCACAAGGACATGCAATAAATAAAATTATTATTATTATGTAACTAAGCATGTGACTCTGTTTCAAAGGAGCAGATGAAAAGGGTACCTATTCATTATGGTGGTGAACAGGAAGAAACATCTTTTAGAGAAAGGCAGGGCTGATGCTACTTTGAAATAGTTAATTCTGGAAAAGCTTATTTGGTCAAAAGATAGTCTTAGAATGAAATCCAATAAAATATAGGCTAAGTCCATGGAAAGAGCTATCAAAGAACCCAATGAAATTCAAGTTAATTCTTTACCTAAGCTTATAAATAAGTGCTAAAGCTGCCTTTCTCCATTTAAAGTGCTTTCAGCTAAGACAAACAACTCAAATCCTTTTATTTTCCTTTAGTTGCCCTTAAATGAACACCTTAGTTATTTCTGACATCTCTAATCCAATCTGGAGTCCGCCATACTTTCGGTAACTGCTATTTGTTTCTCCAGAGTTTAAGAGTTCCTGTCCTTCTAAAAGATGAATTCAGAAGCCCCTTCCAGATTTCTTACGCTAGCTTCAGTTCCGGAAATTTACTTCAAAACCCATGATGTTACCAAGCAGTAGACTCAAGCCCCTTCATTCATAAAAGGGATATAAGGCTGGAAGGAAAACCTGCCTCACTATTTTCCAACTAAGAGATGAAGCAACAATTATGGAATCCAGAGCTGGTGATTAATCACAAAATCTTGGGCTGTAACACAGAGGGCTGCCTTTCATGGTGTGACACAGGAAACATTATAGGGCAATAACTTCAGGGGGATTCAGGCGTAGAAATCACTTAGTAGTGTCACAAGCCAGGGAAGCCTGTATTCCCCATCCCACTGCTGCAGCTCGGAGGAGGAGCAAGCAGGTCAGGGATAGCAAGCACAGACAAGAGCTGCGCCCAGAAAGAGAGATTCCTCTCCCTCTACTAGCATGTGCCTATGCGAAATCTCTCTTTTCTTTTTGAAGAGTCATGATATTTTAAGAAGTATAGTATTGTATCAATTAATCGGTAGTAAAGTAGCAAGCAGAGACGGAGTGACAAATATATAGTTGATCAAGACTATACTTTAAATATACTCTTAGCAAAGGTAGACAAAAGGCTGATACTTCTATGAATAAATGGGAAGCTCTAACTCAATGAAGCCACCTCGCTATAGATTAAATGGTATAAATAACAACACAGTGCACAGCTGAAGGAGAAATCAAATAAGAACATACAGTTCCCTAGTCACTTTTGGTTACAAATTTCAACAATTCTGTAATAATGAGGAATTAAATAGATGCTATATAATAGCTCAATTTTATTATGTGCGTGTGTGTATATGGTAATTCTTTATCACATTCCATAGTACAAATATTCCCTATTAAATTTTCCTATTGCTTTAAAAAGACCCCCCCAAAAAAATTTCCTCCAGTATTTGTATTTTAAAAATTGAATTAATATATATTTTAATTTTAAAATAACTCAACTTGTTACCTTGAACACACAAATTATATGTTGTCTATAGCAACACCATTTTTAAACCTTCTAATTTTTGTGTATCTTCTTTTTTAAAAAGTTTTTAATCAAAGTAATACATCACATGGATATTGCTTAAAATGTAAAATTTATTCAATTTTTTAATAAGAAGTACTTGAGCTTCTACTGTGAGTCAGGAGATTTTTCTAGGCACTGAGAAATTCAATAATGAAAAAGAAAAAACATAAAAACTCCTATCCTGAAGGAGCTTGTATTCTAGTTGGGGCTCAGATGCTACAGTTACAAGATCTAAAGAGAAAAATAAAATGAAAGAGGAAGACAGGACTGTAGAGCATGGGAGGAGGGAGGAAATATAGTAGCAGTTACTATCTAGTAATTTAATTGTCTTTATTTAAAAGATCAAGCCCTCAAGTATATTTATTGCTTGCATATTATGTTGTAATTTGATTTCATATACCCTTCCTAAAAATGTGTCTGTAATATATGATGATGACTTAGTAACTGGCTTCTAATGAAATTAACTTTTGCTTGCTTCTGCATCATACCTATCTTCTCATCTTTTCATCGAGGTTCCTAAACCAAAGGAGAAAATACTTCTCAAGGTTAATGGATTTCTTTAATTTCCCTCATTCACTGTTTAACTGTCTATTGTATACCAGACATTAGGCTAAGCCATGATAAGTAAGGCCATGAAAAACCTCCTGGCATAGCTGGCAAGACACACTTAGTGGCAATGCAGTATGATGAGAACCATAATGAAGAAAAGCATGAAGTTCCACTGAAGTAGAAAGGCAGATTAATAGAGATAACCAAGGAAACAGATAGTATTTTTGAGAGGAGGGGAAATCTAAACTCTCTGGAATGATGAATAGTTGTCCAGGCTGGAATCAGAGGAGGACATTCTAATCCATTCCATGTATAGTTTATAAAGGCGTGGAGCAGTTCATTTCGTGGAGGCATCAGGAAAATTCCAATAGTTCTTTTGGAATTTGAAAGAAAGAGTTTGTGAAAGTCATGAGTTTGTTGGGAGGAGAGATAACTGACAAGGACCAAAGATCTTGAAAACTTCAAAATTTCCAGGCCTTTGATCTAAGAACAAATGCTTTTGTTGCCCTGCCTTTCTACTCTGTCCTGTCTACTGAAAGGATGCCAGCTGCCAGCACCTGTGTTCCTTTGTTGGAAGGCTCCTTTTTCCCTGAAGCCTGCTTTGCCAGTGAGTACAGCAGGCTGAAAAGGTTGGGGAATTACTGCTTCCTGAGTTTACTGCTTAACCAACGCTCTTAGGAGTTGGTATTGAACTACTACTGCTCCCTTGCCTGTACGGTGGGACAACCCTGAGAAGCACGTCCTACACTAGTTCCTAGAGTTCCTGCAGCTAGGTTAAGCTCCAGTTCCCCATACTCAAATCCTCAGGAAGGGATGCCAGGGTTGACGATGGTAAGTGGGCATGCTGTGGTATCACAATTATTAAGCTGCTCACCCATGCTGAACTGTGTTGGGATATTGGTAGGAGATGCATTGTTTACATATCTCTAGTATTTGTGAAATATTGGGGCAATGGCAATTTCAAGGTTTGAGAAGTCAGAAGGTTGTTGTTAAGTGTCACTGAAACATTGAAGGGAAAACATGTGACAGGCTCAGGTCACTCAACTACCAACTCAAGGCATAGTGTGAAATCCAGAGGGTTTTGGGCACCATTAAAAGAGGGATTCTTATTTTATAACCAGAGGGCAGAATGAGCTAAAACTTAGGTTTCAGATAAGACTGTGAGATTAGGGAATTTTCAAACAGGTCTGAATTTGGAGCCCTGGTTAGTCTTTGCTAACCTCTGGGCCTGAGACTGGGGATGGGAACATTGAATGGGTGTGGTTTGAACAGGCTGCAGTCTTAAGTGCCAAGGAACATTTACCATGTTCTCTGGTAGAAGCGTTTCCATCCCTGGACCTCTAGTCTGATAAAAACTAAAGTTGTAAGAAAGGAAAGCACAAAGTCCTCAAGAGATTCACGAGGAGGGATAATGAGATTTCCTCCTACATCTACTCTTTGGTTCCAAACCCAGGTCTTCTAGTGATAAGGAATACAGCGCCTCTTAAATCCTGGTTGGTTCAAAGTATACACTGCACCTTGAGTGATCACATCCAATCCTCAAGCTAGCATTTCAAATGTATTTTAAGAAGGCATGCCAATATTCTATTAGGCTGGAAGCTTCTGGGATATATGGTAGCACCAGTGGATTCTCTCTGGTTATGTGCCCATTGTTGAACGTAAAGTGGGTTCCTTGGTCCAAGGCAAACTTATGTAAGATCAAATGTCATTAATCAGAGACTCTGTGAGCCCTGGGATAGCGGTGATGGCTGAGGCACTGAGGGCAGAGAAGATAAACCCCTTGTACCACTTCAGATCCAATTTTGACCCACATTAGATTCAATCTGTCCTGTCAGTGGTACTTAAAGTTGGTGGTCACTCACAATTTCTGGGAAAATAAAAGAAAAAGAAAAGAAAGACTTACGAAAGGAACTGTGGCAGGGTAAGATATTATACCTGCAGCTGCAGTCTTTCCTGAGGAATTGATATTGATCATCTTCCTTCTCTACCAGTCACTGTAAATTCCCCTCATTTTTCACCAGTCCTCAGCTCTCTATCCCTGAGGAGTCTGAGCCCTTGATTAGCATGCCCTTGTGGAGCTGTTGCTGCAGTTGGCCAGTTATGGTCATCACCAGTTTAAAAAGCACCAGGAAACTCCCCAGGGAATCAATTCCTGAGTTCTATACTCCACACAGGAAGCAAGTCTGCCACCTTGTGAAAATCAGGGGCAATTACTACTACCAGTAATTCTGTTCTTCCTCTTCTGGCCTGCTGGCATAATAAACCCACTGTAATGGAAATCATGTTCTCTCTTTAAAGTGAATTTATATTTCTCTGCTCTTTTCTATTGTGGTATGATTTTATAATTTAGCTATGAGAAGATAATTTTATTTCCTTTATTTCCAACTATTTAAGAAGTGCCCTGCCGTCACCCCTATGTACAGACTATAGTTCAGTATCACTGCAGATGTGTATGTATGAGAAAGAGCTGGCAGGAGATAACTCTGGAGAAGGAATTAGAGAATAATTTGCGACAGAGTTTAGAGTTTATTCAGCAGGCAATGGGATGCCTTTGAAAGATTTTTAAGCAAGGAAGGGATAAGTCCAGATACGAGACTTTGAAAGCTAATTACCATGGCTTGAAGGGTTGAGGCTGGAGGAGGTAATCAAGACGATCTCAGTGGTACAGCTGAGGGCCTGAATGAAGGACAACAGTGACTGGATAAAAGAGGAGAGGGCAGATTTGAGACATGTATCCAGGAAAAATGATCAACTTTCATAACTAATCAGTTATTCGGTCTAAAAAGGAGGGACAGTTCTAACTGAATTGGACTTCCTCTTTTGGGTTAGGTACTGTCTAGTCTTATCTCAGCTTCTGCTGCTTGTCACTCAGTAAGCACAAAAAGACTCAAGAGAAGTCCCAGGACTCCAAAGAAATGAGAAACTTGGCTTTCCAAAATAGGACATGGAAGGATGTTACAGGCAAGTATTTGTTGAGGTAAAAGATATAATAAAGAGAACCATCCAAAAAAGGTGCAAAAGTCACACATTTTCTAAGGCTTTAGCTAAAAAAGGTTTCATGGCTTTTGAATACATTCCCTACGTCTTAAGTATAAAAGCTTCAGTTATTGTTGGTAAGGAACATTTTTGAGGATGATTTTTAAAATGTGTCCTAATTCCTAACCCTACCCCCATCACTACCACTAAAGAGGGCAGTATGTTAAACATAATAAATACAAATTTATAAATATACAAAAATAATAAAATATATTATATATAAAAGCTAAGAGATAAGCAAGCTAACAGTAACCAGCAGAGCAAAGAAGAAATCGCTGAGTTGAGAATGAGTCATCATTCCACGCGCAGGATTTGTCAGGACAAAGGACGTGAGTGTTTCCTGTGGGCAGGATATGGACCACACAAAAGAGAAAGCCAGCGTGAGGCTGCCCTGAGACAAGCTGTTATATCTGAGGGGCTTGAAAGACTTTCGTGTTTAGAAGAAAGGAGGCAGCTGGAACTTAGTGTGTGAATTAAGTGTATGAATTCGTCAAAGCAATACAAATGAATGAAATCGTTCATGAAGAGCCGTAAACAACATACTGGAGAGCACCGACAATAAAGTGATGATAGAAGGTGGCTTCGGTAGGGTTAGGACGGCAACAGAGACCTCACTCTAAGGGGAACATTAACAATGACACAGCTGTCTATGCTTACTGCCCTACTTTTTCTCTTCACAGACAAGCACATCTTGAAAGAGCTGCCTGCAGTTACTCCTCCTATTAATTTATCTATAAATCTCTCCTTGATCCACTCTGATCAGACGTTCCTCTGCACCATTCCACTGAAAGAGCACTGATGAAGGCCATTAATGTATGTGCTGATGAAGGCGACCAATTATATGGGTGTTGCCAAATCCAGGGGTTACTTTTCTGCCCTCTCTTATGTGAACTCTCATTGACCTTCAACACAGCTGACTGCTGCTTTCCTCTCTTGGCTTCTATGCTCCCAGATTCTTCTGTTTCTTTCTCCTATCTTGCTGGCTGTTCCTTCTCAGTCTTCTTTACGGGACTTACCTCCCCTACCTGAAATATAAACGTAGGAGTGTATCCAGGATTTGGTCTTAGCTACTTTTCCATTTCTGTTTATTCTTTATCCTTAGATAATATTGCCTAGTACCTTGGTTTAGAATGTCATTTATGTGCCAATGACTTCTTAACTGTATCTATAATAAGAAGTTGCCAAATTACTAACCTGATAGAGCTAGTTGGATGGCTAACAGGCATCTCAAAATTGTCATATCCAAATCTTAATTTTGGTTTGGTTGTTCTCCATCTGCCATACACAATCTTTTTCTCCAGAGTCTTCCCGACTTGGCTTAACATCCAGCCAATATCCACCCAGTTGTTCAAGCCAAAAGTCAAGAAGTAATTTTGATTATATTCTTCCCCATTCCATGTCATCCAATAGATCCCACATTAAGTTCTGAGGCTTCTATATTTCAAATATATCATAAGTTCCTCCACTATTCACCATCTCAAGTACTATCCTCCTTGTCCAAAACCCCCCACAGTATCTTCAATGGATGACTTCAACAGCTTTATACATACTTTCATGCCTTCCACAAGCAGTTCCCCGCAAGGCAATTCCCCATCACTCACTGTACAATACACACAGCTTATAAATCATCACATCACATAGACCCTTTCTGACCACTCTGTCAGGAGTGGCCACCCACTTTTGTTACTCTGTATAGCCAGTGTATTTTTTGTTTATTAGTAGTATTTTTTCTTTTGCTTATGTACTCTCTCCACCCAGGGTAACTTACAAAAAAGCAGTTATGGCAATAACCTATAATGGAAGAGAATGTAAAAAAAGATTATATATATATAAATTCATATATATATATTAAACTGAATCACTTTGCTGTACACTGGAAACTAACATAACATTGTAAATCAACAATATTTCAAGAGAAATTTTTTAAAAAGCAATTATATTGTGTTGCCACTGACTAGAACAATGTGTGAAGCACAGTAAATACCCAATAAATATATGATGAATAAATGAAAGATGGATAAATAATAGGAAAAAAAGGCAGTTTGTAGAGGATTAATGGCTATGTCAGAAATATTAATATTTCAAGACTTCATATTTGAAAAGGAGAAAAGAAAACAATAATGTGGAAATTTAAGGAGGCAAGGTAACGAAAGCTTTGTTGGTTTTTAAGATTAACAAAGAACTAAATGCGTGTGAAGTTTATAGAGAAGGCACCAATGAAGGAAGAGATTAAAGATAATAAAAAATAAACAATGAAACATGATCCTAAGATAATCAGGAACTACTGGATCAGAGCTGCTGATTCTTTTATTATTTTTTAAATTTATTGATTAATTTTAAAATATTTTTATTTCTTAATTTTTTAAATTTAACATCTTTATTGGGTATAATTGCTTTACAGTGTTATGTTAGTTTCTGCTGTATGACAAAGTGAATCGCTATATGTATACATATATCCCCATATCCCCTCCCTCTTGGGTCTCCCTCCCACCCTCCCTATCCCACCCCTCTAGGTGGTCACAAAGCACCAAGCTGATCTCCCTATGCTATGCAGCTGCTTCCCACTAGCTATCTATTTTATATTTGGTAGTGTACGTATATCAATGCTACTCTCTCACTTCATCTCAGCTTACCCTTCTCTCTTCCCATGTCCTCAAGTCCAATCTCTACATCTGTGTCATTATTCCAGTACTGCCCCTAGGTTCATCAGAACCTTTTTCTTTTTTTAGATTCCATATATATGTGTTAGCGTACGGTATTTGTATTTCTCTTTCTGGCTTACTTTACTCTGTTAAGACAGACTCTAGGTCCATCCACCTCACTACAAGTAACTCAATTTCGTTTCTTTTTATGGCTGAGTAATATTCCATTGTATATATGTGGCACATCTTCTCTATCCATTCATCCGATGATGGACACTTAGGTTGCTTCCATGTCCTGGCTATTGTAAATAGAGCTGCAATGAACATTTTGGTACATGACTCTTTTTGAATTATGATTTTCTCAGGGTGTATGCTCAGTAGTGGGATTGCTGGGTCATATGGTAGTTGTATTTTTAGTTTTTTAAGGAACCTCCATACTGTTCTCCATAGAGGCTGAATCAATGTACATTCCTGCCAACAGTGCAAAGAGGGTTCCCTTTTCTCCACACCCTCTCCAGCATTTACTGTTTGTAGATTTTTTGATGATGGCCATTCTAACCAGTGTGAGGTGATACCTCATTGTAGTTTTGATTTGCATTTCTCTAATGATTAATGATGTTGAGCATCCTTTCATATGTTTGTTGGCAATCTGTACATCTTCTTTGGAGAAATGTCTATTTAGGTCTACTGCCCATTTTTGGATTGGTTTGTTTGTTTTATTGATATTGAGCTGCATGAGCTGCTTGTAAATTTTGGAGATTAATCCTTTGTCAGTTGCTTCGTTTGCAAATATTTTCTCCCATTTTGAGGGTTGTCTTTTCGTCTTGTTTATGATTTCCTTTGCTGTGCAAAAGCTTTTAAGTTTCATTAGGTCCCAGTTGTTTATTTTTGCTTTTATTTCCATTTGTCTAGAAGGTGTGTCCAAAGGGATCTTGCTGTCATTTATGTCATAGAGTGTTCTGCCTAAGTTTTCCTCTGAGTTTTGTAGTGTCTGGCCTAACATTTTGGTCTTTAATCCATTTGGAGTTTGTTTTTGTGTATGGTGTTAGGAAGTGTTCTAATTTCATACTTTTACATGTAGCTGTCCAGTTTTCTCAGCACCAGTTATTGAAGAGGCTGTCTTTTCTCCATTGTATATTCTTGCCTCCTTTATCAAAGATAAGGTGGCCATATGTGTGTGGGTTTATCTCTGGACTTTCTATCCTGTTCCATTGATCTATATTTCTGTTTTTGTGCCAGTACCATACTGTCTTGATTACTCTAGCTTTGTAGTATACTCTGAAGTCAGGGGGCTGGATTCCTTCAGTTCCATTTTTCTTTCTCCAGATTACTTTGGCTATTTGGGGTCTTTTGTGTTTCCATACAAATTGTGCAATTTTTTGTTCTACTTCTGTAAAAAATGCCATTTGTAGGTTGATAGGGATTACATTGAATCTGTAGATTGCTTTGGGTAGTATAGTCATTTTCACAATGTTTATTCTTCCAATCCAAGAACATGGTATATCTCTCCATCTGTTTGTATCATCTTTAATTTCTTTCACCAATGTCTTATAGTTTTCTGCATACAGGTCTTTTGTCTCCTTAGGTAGGTTTATTCCTAGGTATTTTATTCTTTTTGTTGCAGTGGTAAATAGGAGTGTTTCCTTAATTTCTCTTTCAGATTTTTCATTGTTAGTGTATAGGAATGCAAGAGATTTCTGTGCATTAATTTTGTATCCTGCTACTTTACCAAATGTACTGATTAGCTCTAGTAGTTTTCTGGTAGCATCTTTAGGATTCTCTATGTATAGCATCATGTCAACTGCAAACAGTGACAGTTTTACTTCTTCTTCACTGATTTGGATATCTTCTTTTATTTCTTTTCCTTCTCTGATTGCTGTGGCGAAAACTTCCAGAACTATGTTGAATAATAGTGTTGAGAGTGGGCAACCTTGTCTTGTTCCTGATCTTAGAGGAAATGGTTTCAGTTTTTCACCATTGAGAATATATTGGCTGTGTGTTTGTCAAATACGGCCTTTATTATGTTGAGGTGAGTTCCCTCTATGCCTACTTTCTGGAGAGTTTTTATCATAAATGGGTGTTGAATTTTGTCAAAAGCTTTTTCTGTATCTATTGAGACGATCATATGGTTTTTATCCTTCAATTTGTTAATATGGTGCATTACAGTGATTGATTTGCGTATATTGAAGAGTCCTTGCATTCCTGGGATAAACCCCACTTGATCATGGTGTATGATCCTTTTAATGTGCTGTTGGATTCTGTTTGCTAGTATTTTGTTGAGGATTTTTGCATCTATGTTCATCAGAGATATTGGTCTGTTGTTTTCTTTTTTTGTGACATCTTTGTCTGGTTTTGGTATCAGGGTGATGGTGCCCTTGTAGAATGAGTTTGGGAGTGTTCCTCCCTCTGCTATATTTTGGAAGATTTTGAGAAAGTTCGGTGTTAGCTCTTCTCTAAATGTTTGATGGAGTTCACCTGTGAAGCCATCTGGTCCTGGGCTTTTGTTTGTTGGAAGATTTTTAATCACAGTTTCAATTTCAGTGCTTGTGATAGGTCTGTTTATATATTCTATTTCTTCCTGGTTCAGTCATGGACAATTGTGCTTTTTAAGAATTTGTCCATTTCTCCTATATTGTCCATTTTATTGGCATATAGTTGCTTGTAGTAACCTCTCATGATCCTTGTATTTCTGCAGTGTCAGTTGTTACTTCTCCTTTTTCATTTCTAAGTCTGTTGATTTGAGTCTTCCCCCTTTTTTTCTTGATGAGTCTGGCTAATGGTTTATCAATTTTGTTTATCTTCTCAAAGAACAGCTTGTAGTTTTATCAGTCTTTGCTATTGTGTCCTTCATTTGTTTTTCATTTATTTCTCATCTGATCTTTATGATTTCTTTCCTTCTGCTAACTTTGGGGTTTTTTTGTTCTTCTTTCTCTAATTGCTTTAGGTGTAAGGTTAGGTTATTTGAGATTTTTCTTGTTTCTTGAGGTAGGGTTGTATTGCTATAAACTTCCCTCTTAGAACTGCTTTTGCTGCATCCCATACGTTTTGGGTCATCATCATTTCATTGTCATTTGTTTCTAGGTATTTTTTGATTTCCTCTTTGAGTTCTTCAGTGATCTCTTGGTTAAATAGTAGTGTTTTGTTTAGCCTCCATGTGTTTTTTATTTTTTACAGTTTTTTCCCTGTAATTGGTATCAAGTCTCATAGCGTTGTGGCTGGAAAAAGATACTTAATACAATTTCAATTTTTTTTAACTTAACCAAGGCTTGATTTGTGACCCAAGATATGATCTATCCTGGAGAATGTCCCAAGAGCACTTGAGAACAAATTATATTCTTTTGTTTTTGGATGGAATGTTCTATAAATATCAAGTAAGTCCATCTTGTCTAATGAGTCATTTAAAGCTTGTGTTTCCTTATTTTCATTTTGGATTATCTGTCCATTGGTGAAAGTGGGACGTTAAAGTCCCCCACTGTTATTGTGTTCCTGTCGATTTCCCCTTTTATGGCTGTTAGCATTTGGCTTGTGTACTGAGGTGCTTCTTTGTTGGGTGCATAATTATTTGCAACTGTTATATCTTCTTGGATTGATCCCTTCATCATTATGTAGTATCCTTCTTTGTCTCTTGTAATAGTCTTTATTTTAAAGTCTATTTTGTCTGATATGAGAATTGCTACTCCAGCTTTATTTTGATTTCCATTTGCATGGAATATCTTTTTCTATCCCCTCACTTTCAGTCTGTATGTGTCCCTAGGTCTGAAGTGGGTCTTTTGTAGACAGCATATATATGGGTCTTGTTTTTGTATCCATTCAGCCAGTCTGTGTCTTTTGGTGGGAGCATTTAATCCATTTACATTTAAGGCAATTACCAATATGTATGTTCCTATTACCATTTGCTTAATTGTTTTGGGTTTGTTTTTGTAGGTCTTTTCCTTCTTTTGTGTTTCCTGCCTAGAGAAGTTCCTTTAGCATTTGTTGTAAAGCTGGTTTGGTGGTGCTGAATTTTCTTAACTTTTGATGATCTGTAAAGCTTTTAATTTCTCTGTTGAATCTGAATGAGATCCTTGCTGGACAAAGTAATCTTGGTTGTAGGTTTTTCCCTTTCATCACTTTAAACATGTCCTGCCACTCCCTTTTGGCTTGCAGATTTTCTGCTGAAAGATCAGTTGTTAACCTTATGGGGATTCCCTTGTAAAGTAATTGTTGCTTTTCCCTTGCTGCTTTTAATATTTTTTCTTTGTATTTAATTTTTGATAGTTTGATTAATATGTGTCTTGGCGTGCTTCTCCTTGGATTTATCCTGTATGGAACACTCTGCACTTCCTGGACTTATCTTTTTTTCTTCTTCTTCTGGGACCCCTATAATTGGAATGTTGGTGCATTTAATGTTGTCCCAGAGGTCTCTGAGACTCTCCTCAATTCTTTTCATTCTTTTTTTTGATTCCTCTCTGTGGTAGTTATTTTGACTATTTTATCTTCCAGGTCACTTATCCGTTCTTCTGCCTCAGTTATTCTGCTATTGATTCCTTCTAGAGAATTTTTAATTTCATTTATGGTGCTGTTCATCATTGTTTTTTTCCTCTTTAGCTCTTCTAGGTTCTTGTTAAACATTTCTTGTATTTCCTCCATTCTATTTCCAAGATTTTGGATCATCTTTACTATCATTACTCTGAATTCTTTTTCAGGTAGACTGCCTATTTCCTCTTCATTTGTTTGGTCTGATGGGTTTTTACCTCGCTCCTTCATCTGCTGCATATTTCTCTTTCTCATTTTGTTTAACTTACTTTGTTTGGGGGTCTCCTTTTTGCAGGCTGCAGGTTCGTAGTTCCCATTGTTTATGGTGTCTCACCCAGTGGGTGAATTTGGTTCAGTGGCTTGTGTAGGCTTCCTGGTGGAGGGGACTGATGCCTGTGTTCAGGTGCGTGGGGCTGGATCTTGTCTTTCTGGTGGCCAGGGCTGCGTCTGGCAGTGTGTTTTAGGGTGTCTGTGAACTTAGTATGATTTTAGGCACTCTATCTGCTAATGGGTGGGGTTGTGCTCCTGTCTTGCTAGTTGTTTGGCATGGGGTGTCCAGCACTGGAGCTTGCTGGTCTTTGAGTGATGCTGGGTCTTAGCGTTGAGATGGAGATCTCTGGGAGAGCTCTCACCGATTGATATTACGTGGGGCCATGAGGTCTCTGGTGGTCCAACGTCCTGAAATCGGCTCTCCCACCTCAGAGGCTCAGGCCTGATACCAGGCTGGAGCACCAAGACCCTGTCAGCCACATGGCTCAGAAGAAAAGGGAGAATAAAAGAAAGAAAAAATAATAATAAATTTTGAAAATTAAAAAAATAAAATAATTAAAATAAAAAATAATTACCATAAAAAAATAAAAAAGTATTAAAATAAAAAAATAGTAAAGTAATAATAATAATAAAAAAGAAGGGAGCAACTAAACCAATAAACAAATCCGCCAGTGATAACAAGGGCTAAAACCTATACTAAGAGAAACATAAAAATCAGAAAGAAGTCAGTCGCAGACAGCAAACCCCAAGTCTACAGTTGCTCCCATAGTCCATCGCCTCAATTTTGGGATGAGTCATTGTCTCTTCTGGTATTCCACAGATGCAGGGTCCATCAACTTGATTGTGGGGATTTAATCCGCTGCTCCTGAGGTTGCACAGAGAAAGTTCCCTTTCTCTTCTTTGTTGTCACAGCTCCTGGGGTTCAGCTTTGCTTTTGGCCCTCTGTGTGTAGGTCATCCTCAGGCACCTGTTCTCCACCCTGACAGGAGGGGGTTAAAGCAGCAGCTTCTTAGGGTGTTCTGGCTCACTCAGTCCGGAGGGAGGGAGGGGTATGGAATGCAGGGTGATCCTGTGGCGGCAGAGGCAGACGTGATGTTGCAAGAGCCTAAGGTGCGCTGTGTGTTTGCCTGGTGGTGTTGTCCCTGGATCATGGGATCCTGGCAGTGGTGGGCTGCACAGGCTCCCAGGGGGGCAGTGTGGATAGTGACCTGTGCTTGCACACAGGATTCTTGGTGGCTGCAGTAGCAGTGTTAGGGTTTCATGCCCGTCTCTGGTGTCCGAGCTGATAGCCGCAGCTCACACCCATCTCTGGAGCTCATTTAGGCTGTGCTCTGCCTTCTGTGGGCAGACAGGGAAGGAATCCCCTCTCCTCATGCACCCGAAACAATGGTCTCTTAGGTAGGTCCAGACTTTTTCCCAGACTCCCTCCTGGCTAGCCTGGGCGCACTAGCCCCCTTCAGGCTGTGTTCACGCAGCCAGCTCCAGTCCTCTCCCTGGGATCTGACCTCTGAAGCCCAAGCCTCATCTCCAAGCCCCCACCCTACCAGCAGGTGAGCAGACAAGCCTCTCAGGCTGGTGAGTGCTGGTTGGCACCGATCCTCTGTGCGGGAATCTCTCCACTTTGCCCTCTGCACCCCTTTTGCTGCGCTCTCCTCCGTGGCTCCGAAGCTTCCCCTCCACCCACCCCCCATCTCTGCCAGTGAAGGGGCTTCCTAGTGTGTGGAAACTTTTCCTCTTTCACAGCTCCTTCCCAGAGTTGCTGGTCTCATCCCTATTCTTTTGTCTCTGTTTTTTTCTTTTGCCATCCCAGGTATGTGGGGATTTTCTTGCCTTTTGGGAAGTCTGAGGTCTTCTTCCAGCATTCAGTAGGTGTTCTGTAGGAATTGTTCCACATGTAGCTGTATGTGTGATGTATTTGTGGAGAGGAAGGTGATCTCCACTTCTTACCCCTCCGCCATCTTGAAGGTCACCCCTCTGCTGATTCTTACTGAAGGATTAGCCTCAGAAATGTGAAAATGTGGAAGATTCTGTCCTCCTTCCTCTCTTCCTTCACATTTCCTTCCTTCCATTTCCCTCTCCCACTCTTTCTTTCCTTCTTCCCTTTTTATTCCTTTCATCTCTCCTTCTACAATTGCTGTTTTAGCACGTCTATAGTATCAGGTGCTGTGAAATAGATAGGGGATTTAATCTGAATGAAAACAAAAAGCGAGATCTGACAATAGATAAGAAGAAAGAGAAATTGCCTTTGTGCCAAGGAAATTAGCAGCAGCATCCCTAATGGGTTTATTACAGCTACTCTATTAGCCACAAATAACTAAATGGACTCTGGGTGACTTAAGTAGAAAATGAGTGTGTTGAAATTGTGGGGGACATCTCACAGACCCTGCAGGACGGCCAGATACAGGCTATGGCATAAACCAAGCGAGGCAGGACCAAGACAACATCAGAGCCAACATCACGGATGACCGGTTGCCACTTCTGCAACTGGCATCGCCTTTAGTCATCCTTTGGTTACTGGACTCCAGCACTCTGAACACTTGTCACCACAACACTGGACTCTCCACTCCACTGTAGGGACCACACAAAAATTCTTCACTGACCCTTCCTTTTGCTTCACTCCCTCAAGAATCAAGACAAGGTCATGTAACTGGTTATGCTGAGGTCACATAGAAGCTGAGGGGAAAGGAATATCTACCCTCTTTTCAGCCTCCATATGTGGCAGTGTATCTGCTTCTTGTCTTCCTTTGCATACCCACACACCTAAGTATGAATTCTGGTCACCCCCAAAATCAAATATTCACTAGAGTGAATTCCAAAAGAGGGAAGCTGTATGGTGTGGAAGTGACTCTGGCTCCCTGGGCTCTCGTTCACACCTCCACCTTGAAATTTGTATAAATCAGCTATACTCTCCAGGCCATCGTTCACTTATCTGGAAAATGTGGCTGTTGTTTTCACGTTTGCTAGCCCTTTCCAGTGCCAAGATTCTCCAGGTAGCATCTTAGAGCAAAAGAAATATATCAGTAAACCAAGTCATACCTGTTTGTAGCATTTTATCACTTACGACTCTTCTTAGAAATCCCTTAGGGGTAAGATAAATCAGAATATCTTCACTAGGTATTACAAAGATAGAAGAATACCAGTGAGAAATGGTAAAGGTCAGACATATATACACTGGTCAGACGAACTGAAGTGAGACTCAGAGAGAAAAGGTGTCAACACTGTGGTTATGTTTATGCTCCTGAGAAAGAGAGGGAAAAAAAAAAAAAAAACACCAGGGGAACTAGATTTCCCTCTTAACAAACAGTTCAACAGAAACAGGGAAAATAACACAATATAAAAGGCAGGATATGTCAAGTCAACACAAAAATCAGCTGGAGGTAACTGGCTAAATACAATTCAGGTTTCCATTCCACAGAGACGTCTCCAGAGCCAAGAAGTTCAGGAAAGACTGGTACAGACTACAAATGGTGCAGACTCATCTTTGCAACATTATCATCGAAGGCCATTGAGGAAAGCATCAGGAACACTGAAAGTTCAGACATCCAGTATGTTTTTAAAAATAAGTGTTAGGAAAGTACAAGAAGGCAATGCACTAGAATTAGTTTTAGGTCTTTGACGATTTAAATAAATACACTGGAGAAGAAAATTAAGTTAAACCTTAACTGAAAGAAGATGGTTAAAATTGCATTTGTTCATAGAACCTGAGAATGTAACCACTCATTCTGGTCTATAGACAAGTTTAAGTAAACTCAAATTGCATCCTTGAATTTATCTGAGACCTTACTGATATTTCCCAACATGACAGATGCTGATAACCCAGGAAAGAATCTTATTCTCCTTACACCAATTATTTGCGGCAAGGTATTCAGTTCAGAAATTGATAAGAAGTAAAACTGGTTAATGATGTACCAGGCCATGATCTTTTAGAGAAGCAGCTACCACCTCAGTTTTGTTACAAGATATTTATTTGATTTATAACTTGACAAGACTGCTTTCCTTTATATTCAAAGAGTAAAAAATCTTGTTAAATCCAGAGAGATAGGTATTCCAGGCAGTGTGCATTTTTTGGGGCTCTATTTACCCTTATGTCTTTCTTTTCATGACTGGGGAATAGCTAACACATTGCATATTTTTACTTATTAATATTGTCTATGATACCAAATTTTAGCAGCAAGAAAGAAGAAGATTTTTTTTTTTAATAAAGAAGTATTTTAAGATTGGACTAAGACAACCAAGCCTTTGGGAAATATCCTGTGATTCAATAGAATAGAAAGAGTAAAAATGAAGAGCTAAATGCTTTCATGGCACTTTGACCTTCCTGCTGGGGATCCAAGATGAACATGACCACACATGTCCTTCAATCATTACAGTCCAGTGGAAGAGAGTGATGAGTTTCCAAATATCTTGAGAAGTAAATACAACGAAGGGGTTTCCCTCAAGGAAAGTGCCTGTAGACTAACATGGGAGGGACCCATCACAGTGGAAGAAGTCAACATTATTTTCCTAAAGGAGGTTACTCCTTTAGAGGAATTGGACTTTAACATAGCAATGCAAAAAGGGAACAGTGTTTATCATGTCACAGTTGGTATTGCATAGCTAATTTCAGGCATCAGCAGCTCTTACAGTTCTGCTTCCTGCCTATCTGTCCAGTCATATATCTTGTCACTCCTCCCCTCATGTTCTACACTCCAGTCTCTCCTAACTCACCACACACGCTCACATCTCTTTACTTTTGCATATGCGAGTCTCTTAACCTTGGATACCTTCCCCATTGACCTATGACCTTCATAAGGCTATAAGCTCCCTGGGACCAGGATTAGGTATTTCATCAGCACATACTGCCATATCATATATACCACAGGTTCTCGGTAAGAATTTATGGAATACATGAGGAGATGAAAAAGGCAGTGTGGATAGTGGGTAAAATCAGGAGCTCTGGAAGTGCCCTGCTGAGTTTTGATTCCTGTATCTTCCACTTAATCTCTGGATGATATTGAGCAAGTTATATAACCCCTCTGTAACTCAGTTTTCAAATTTATGATAAGATTTTCATGAGATTAAATGAGATAATACATGCAAGTCTTTAAGAACAGCATCTGACACATGCTAATCATAACTGTTAGGTATTTGTAACTAAAAACAAATTCTTGGATGGATATTTGTGGCGGAGGCAGTCATCATTCTCACATATTACATTGGCTTCTTGAATTTCCCAGTACCTTTATGGTTAGGCAGGGACATAGGATGAGTTCTAACCTATGGGCTGTAACTAAAAAGCTATCATTCGACTCTGCATGCTCTCTGTTGTCCTGCCACAGAGATCACAAGGCTGTGTTAAGATGGAAGAGCCATGAAACTCAAGCAGCCTGAAGGAAGATTGTGTTTTGAGACTTTGGGGTTATCATTGCTGCCGCATGAACTCACCCACCCTGACGAATTCAGGATTACCCTAAAGTCATACCACAGAGATGACTGCTTTATATACTAACATAACCTTAGATGAAAACAAGTGAGTAGGCAGAAACAGCAAATCAGCATCGTCTACAAAGGCTGAAGGGATAAAATGGTGGCTGGAAAGAGGAGCTGTGTTAGGGATAGAGGAAAGGAGGGAAGAGGGAAGAATGCTGTAGATTCAATCTTGGTTCAGGTATTGTTGCAATCAGTAAGGCCTTTTCTAAGATTTAAAAAAGCCTTAAATAATGACCAAAGTGATGTCACATTCTTTTATTTGGTGGGGGGGGGGGTTTCCCTATAAGCAAGATTAAAAGTCAAAAATTAAAAAAAAATAAAAATTACTTTCAAAACTATATTAAATTAGTAAAGACAAATAAGTCAAATGATTGTATTTCTTAAACTTTTTCTGGAAATAGGCAGACTTTTGTGAATGTAGGTGGATCACAAAACTCCTTTGAAAATTGGATAAAAGCTATGGAATTTTTCCATAGGGAAAGATGAAGTTGTGCACATAAACACACAATTTCCAGGAATCTTGGACCCAGAGTTATGTTGTGGGTTTCTCTATCAAATCCTGATTTGAACTATCCAGAAATATATTGAAAGAAATTCCCTATTTTAATTGATCAGTTGGGCTACAGTTAATAACATTATGAGTGTAGATGCACCACGGACACTTAAATTAGTATAAATGTTGTGAAGGGCAACTAGTCAATATTCATCAAATTGAAAAATGGTCATACTCTTTGAGGCAGCAATTTTATGGATAGGAATTATCTCTATAGATACACTTGCAAAATTATGCTGTGATATATGTTCAAGGATCTTCATTATAACTTTGTTTGTAATAACAAAAATACCTGGAAATAATGGCCAATGAGAAGAAAATGGTTAAATAAATTATAGTACACTGATACAATATAATACTCTGAAGCCATTAAATAAAATGAAGTTGATGTGCACGTAGTGACATGGGAAGACAATCTGTTTATTTAAATCAAGAAACAAAACTGTGTATATTAAATGGTCACTAGATAATTTTTTTACAAGAATATGTGTATATGTATTCTGAAAGAATATGTAGGACACCATTAAAAGTAGTTACCTTGGTGAACCATATGCCCATGCATGACACATAGAAGCTTTCAATAAATATATCTGCATTTGTTTATTATCTACTGTGCTCAGAATTCCCCTGTGCTCAACACATTGCTCAACGCCTTGGGAATACAAAAGAATGGAAGAGAGCCATTACTAGTGACTTTTTTTTTGGCTGTGCTGGGTCTTAGTTGCGGCATGCAGACTTCTTAGTTGCAGCATGCAGACTCTTAGTTGTGGCATGCATGCGGGATCTAGTTCCCCGACCAGGGACTGAACCATGGCCCTTGCGTTGGGAGCATGGAGTCGTACCCACTGGACCACCAGGGAAGTCCCATTACCATTACTTTTAAAAAAATTATTAAAGTATAGTTGACTTACAAGTGTATGACATAGTGATTCAATAGTTTTATAAGCTATACACTGTAAAAAGTTATTATAAAATATTGACTATATTTCCTGTGCTATACATTACAACCCTGTGACTTATTTATTCTATAACTGGTAGTTTGTACTTTTTAATCACCTTCACCTATTTCACCCCTCCCCAACTCCTCTCACCTCTGTCAACCACCAGTCTGTTCTCTGTATCTGTGAGTTGGTTTCTGTTTTGTTATATTTGTTCATTTGTTTTGTTTTTTAGATTTCACATATCAGTGAAAACATACAGTATTTGTCTTTCTCTGTCTGACTTATTTCACTAAGTATAATACCCTACAGGTCCACCCATGTTGTCGCAAATGGCAAGATTTCATTCTTCTTTATAGATTAGTAGTATTCCACTGTGTGTATATACCACATCTTCTTTACCCATTCATTCGTTAATGAACACTTAGTTTGTTTCCGTATCTTGGTTGTTGTAAATAATGCTGCAATGAACACTGACGTGCATATATCTTTTCGAAATAATGTTTTTGTTTCCTTTTAATCCTCTTGTCAATGAGAAAAACAGATATTTGAAATCATTAGAAAAAATTTAAAAGAAAAAATATGAAGAAGTGCAAGTTGAAATGGTAAAAACCGAGTAATAAGTGCTGAAGAGTTTCTTATCAGCTTTGGGAGAAACTGCTCTATCAAACAAGATATTCTCACTTAAGGTAAATATCTCTGCTTGTGTGTGTGTGTGTGTGTGTGTGTACTTTGAAGAAAAGAAAACATGTGAATCATACAACTCACATAGGAAGAACTCAGGAAAGTGTAACTTTAATTCAAAGTGCTGTGCGCGCATGCACACACACACACACTCACCCCTTACGGGGATATCACAAACTTCTTTCTCATAATTTTGGTTTATTGAGGATAGAACAAGCACTGAAAACACAACTCATTTATCAAGTGTCAAATGAGAAAACAGCAAATCCAATTAATATACCATGTGGTATTTCTCTAATTGCTTCTAGATGTGTACCCTAAGTCCTTACATGACTCCAACTTCTCAGATACCAGCAAGCTATATTTGGCCATGTTGGCAGCTTTATTAATATAGCTGTTAGTGATGCTAAGAAAGTACACTTATTTTCAACTGAGCCTGACAACATTTGATACATAGGCCATGTTGAAAATTGCACCAGCTGGATCATTTTGAATCCCTACAATAGACAAATCTGTCAAAAACTCAACTACTCTGTGTGTGTACCTACACAATCACAGGCGTGACTGACATTTTTTCAGTGATGCTAGGATCGTATCTCTCTGGGAGAGAATACCGATATTTATAGTAGACTTAAAAAATGCTGGTCAAAACATCCTAAAACCTAATAATAAATTTCTGTAAAAATATGCAGTCAGTTAAATTATTGGAAAATCTACAATGAATGGCTATTTGAGTTAAGATAATTTTGTTTCTAAAAACATTTTCTTTTATATTTGAGTATCTAATCGTGGTAAACATGGTACTAACTGTTGTATGTTGTTCTAAAATGATTCCAAAATTTTCTTAGTAAATGAAATGTTCCAAGCAGCATTGAGGAGGTCAGTTGGCTAGAGCCTATGGACACAGAATTGAGGAAATACAATGACAGCAGTTTTGGACCGGCATTAGCCTCTAGTCTTCCCAGCCATTGACACAAGATGGGATGCTGGACTCTTGGTAAGATCCCAAAACAAGGTATATATCTGCATACTAAGAGTGGGTGAGGGGGACCTCCTTGGTGGTCCAGTGGTTTAAGACTTTGCCTTCCAATGCAGGGGGTGCGGGTTCGATCCCTGGTCGGGGAACTAAGATCCCACATGCCGCACAGTGTGGCCAAAATTAATAATAATAATAATAATAATAATAATAATAATAAATTGAAACTATTAAAAAAAAAGAGTGGGTGAGACCTCCACTTTAGGCTATCAGACCACAGTCTCACCTCTGTAAAATTCCTCTCCATGGGTTCATTTGCTGGACTGATTTCAGTATAAATCTGGCTGGGAGGTGAGGACAGAATAAAAGGTACTTAATCTGACACCTAAGTGATTTGTTGGACTTCTTAACAACATGATTGAGTTGACAGCTCTTTGTATTTCATCAGTTGTCCAGAAAGTCTGAGGTGGAACTTGTGACAGTTAAACCACTTGCTTCAGGATTGCCTAATTTCTCTATGAATCAAGCCAATTTTACCTCTCCCACCATAAATTCCAAAGTCTTTTAATTCATAGTATTCATTTCTTCTATTTGTCTTAGAAAGTAAATAACTTTGATGTAGGTAATTACATTAAATGGTGTGGGATGTCTCAGAGTTTCTGATAATTTATTGCTTATTGAGGAAAATGTCCACCGTACTTACCAGGAACAGCTGTGCCCAAAAGCGAAGTGATTTTTAAAAAAACAAAATATTATGCTACCTAAAACGTTGTGGTGCCCAGATGATATTCCTCTCCTAGGATAATGGCAAAGCTCTTCAGGAAGCATACAGATAAGCAAATCTGTGAACTTCAAATTGCTGATAGTGAGAGCAAAAGTGTGCATTGTAGCTAAACGGGGAGAATCTCTCTGTTCCTGCACCTGGAGATTTCTATTAAGAGGAGTCACCTAAATGTTGGTTATACATAATTTTAAATAGGAATACAAATTACTGGGCTAAGTAGGTCTTCTGCAGGAATCGGTAGGTGATTTAAGAGAAAAGGAGTTTTATTAAACACAAATTCTTAGTGCCTATCCAGTGGAGGGTAAAACTGACATGATTCAAGGATTAATTAAGCCATTCCTGAAGTTCTTTTTTAGTTGCTAAATACAGAAAAAAAAGATCAACCTAATCATAGGCAAACAGTCTAAGAAATAGAATTATCTCATGCTAACTCACCTCTCTCACTTAACATCCAGCTACCACCTAGCAGCTGTCAAACATGTGCTTTGAATGATGGATTCTGCTCTTAGTAAAAAATTGTATTTTTCCTAAGTAACTGAAAGTATATTAGCTATATCTTGGAAAATTATGGAATTTCTAAAATTTGTATTTATGGGTACTCTAAGCTTTTGAGTGGGTTGAGAGTATCAAGAAGATTCCGGAGCTTGTTCCAAGCTTCACTGAGGTCTGAATTCAGATAATGCTAAGAGGTACTGACGGATACTACAGTCTAAGTCTCTTGTATAGCCTTGGGATGGAATGAAACCTCACCTTAAGCTAAACTGGACAAGATTACCCAGAATTTAGAAAAGTACTGAGGGGCAGATATGATACTAATTCCATGAGACAACACAAAATCAGATAATAGTAATAATATCAATAATAATAATAAAGTATATGTATTGAGCACTACATATTTGAAATTTCATATGCATCATCTCATTGATCCTGATAACACGCCTGGGGATTATATGATATTTTAATTATTATCATCATTATTATTATTTCATCCATTTTATTATTGAGGAAACTGAGACTTTATACAAATTAAGAAAATTGCCTAAAGTCACTCTGCATTTAAATGGCAGTGCCCAGGCTCGTAACAACTGTGCTTCCCTGAGCTATCCATCTGCTCAAAAGATATCAAGAATCTGACTGAAAATGTCTGTAGCAGGGTCTGCTGCAGAGGGACTAAGTTGCTGAGAACTATCAATAGTAGAATTCCTTTGGTGGGAGCAATTGTTATTATGAAGCCTCAAAAAGCATTACTTAGAGATGATACTAGTTACAAAGCCCTTAAACATTTGCTACTCTAAGTGTGGTCTTCAGACAGCATCTCCAACGCTTGTTATGTACACTCTCAGGGCCCACCCCAATCCCGCTGAATCTGCATGATAACGGATCTTATGACTCTGAATAAGATCTCTAGATAATTCACATATAAAGTTTGAGAAGCACTGCCAATATCACCCATAAAGTACTGCAGGGCATCACCCAAGCTAGAATGTTACAGCTTTATTTTCAATTTAACAAGATGAACTGGGAGACTATTTATAGAAAGGTAATTATACTGGTATTAAGATAGGACATTCAATTTGGGGACAAGGCAGACGGTGCTACCCTCTATGACAGGAGTTTATAAGACTGCTTGTGTACCACATGTGTGGAATTTAGCTGCCAATCCATGAGGTTCAATTCTGCCTGTTGAAAAGCTTCTCAGAGGAAGTTGATACCACAGTGCCATTTTAAGGCAACTTAGAGTTAATATTAAGGTACATCTTCATATGTCATCATGGAGCAGCCATCCTGAAAGGTAATCTGAATGGAATGTGGAATAAATAATCCTGTAATAACTAACTGAAAGTTGATAGTCCTCATGGAGTCTAGAGAAATGAAAAGCTAGAAAGTAGAATCTGTCAATGTCTCTTCAGCACCATCCAGAGGAGAAGGCCTCATCACCAGTTACCAGAAATATTCCCTCCACTGGACAACTCTGTCTATTCAGAACAGACAACGTCTCACCAAATCTCCACTGCTAGGATACTACCCACAAACCTTCTTGTTACAGTCAACTATACCAGTGCTTATCAAACTATCTGTGGGGAAGGACCAGCCTTTTTTCTCTCCATTCTATTTTGGAACAATAAATACAATAAAAAATAAATTATAGACAATGAAATAAAATGGGCATAAGACATAAGTTCATTTAAAAATTATCATTAGATTTAATGATCCTCACTGTGGATGAGCAACAAAAAACTGTGGACCACATTTTGAGGAACACTTTTTCACACAACCCCAGATTATTCTTCCTCATCCTTTAAGGATTTTACCTCCTGGTTCTCTATTATTTTCTCCAAAATTGCTCCTGCCATGGCAATTTTAATATCCATGTAGGTGATTCTTCCAATAACCTTGACTCTTAGGTATTTGACCTATAATAATCCTGTTCTTGACTCTTCCTGAGACTTCCAAGTTTGTGAAGATATTCTAAAATTTGTCATTACCAATATCTGTAATTACCTCATTCTCTGACCACTGGGAAAATCCCAGGCAAACCAGGATAAGTTGATCATCCTTCCTCACTGCCACATGTAGCTCATCCATGGTGAGGTCAGAGCAAAAATTGAGAGCAGCCATTCACACACTTTTGCAACAATTTGACAGGTTTGTTTTAAATATCCATTAAATCTAATAATAATAAAAAATGAACTTATGTTTATGCCCTTTTCCATATTATTCCCGCTAGTACCTTCACTAAAATAATTTTTCAACCTGACAAGTATCTACAATTCATTAGTTCTACCATCTTCCGAAATTTTCATTAAATTTTATTTTTATTATGAAATATAGAGAATCAATGTCTCAATTTTGAAAATGAAACAGTTGTATTTTTAATTGAAATGAATCCCTTGATCAGTTTTGAGATAATTCTATCATTACAAAACTGAAACTTCCCATGCCATGCTACATTCTCCATTTATTTAAGCTTTACTAATCCCCAATATACTACATATTTACTTAATTATTTTTTGATGGACTCTCTTAATCCACTGCAATGCAACATCAATGAAGGCAGGTATTTTTGTGTTTTGTTCACTGTTGTATATGCAGCACCTAGAATTGAGCGCCTGACACATAAGAGACCTTCAATAATATTTGATCTTTCATTCATCCATTCACTTAAACAAGTTCATATGGGAGGAATTCTGGGATAAATGAGAAACAAAATCTGTTTTCAAAAATTCCATATATTTGTCTAACAAATGTTTAAACAAATAATTATAAGATGAAGTGTAATATGAAATAGGTTTGTACACGGAGTATTATGGGAGCACTGAAGAAATACGCAGAATTCCGTCTGGGGCTGGAACAACTTTGAGGAAGATACTATGCTTACTCTAGAGCGGTGGACAGAGCTATTCCAGTGAGAGGAGAGATATATGAGGGTGTGCTCTAGGAAGTTCAAAGTCCAGAGACACAGACCTTACGGAGCCTGATAGGGTGCTGATTGGGATATAAAATGAGAATTATGGAGAGGCAGCGAAGGGGACTGACAGACAGTGGTGCAAGTGTAAGAAACCTAGAATTTCTTTTTCCTTTTATGTATGGAAATCATTGAAGAATTTTAAGTATGGAAGTGAAATATATATATTCATACGTTAGTAAAGGATGAAATTGAGCATGACGTAGTCTAGGAAATAACAAGTTTGAATTTGGGCATGGTTTATAGCAATAGAGAAGACAAAACAGATTTGAACATTATTGGTACTTAGGAGGCATTAATGAGAGAACTGGTAAATGCATGGATTTGGGAGATAAGGGGAAAGAGTGAAGTGGATGATGACTATTAGCTAAAAGCAATCAGTACTGTGACCAGGTCAAACTGAAGTTTCAGCCACAGCAATCAGAGAAGAAAAAGAAATAAAAGGAATCCAAATCGGAAAAGAAGAAGTAAAACTGTCACTGCTTGCAGATGACATGATACTATACATAGAGAACCCTAAAGATGCTACCAGAAAACTATTAGAGCTAATCAATGAATTTGGTAAAGTAGCAGGATACAAAATTAATGCACAGAAATCTCTTGCATTCCTATACACTAATGACAAAAAATATGAAAGAGAAATTAAGGAATCACTCCCATTTACCACTGCAACAAAAAGAATAAAATACCTAGGAATAAACCTACCAATGGAGACAAACGACCTGTAGGCAGAAAACTATAAGACACTGATGAAAGAAATTAAAGATGATACAAACAGATGGAGAGATATACCATGTTCTTGGATTGGAAGATCAACATTGTGAAAATGACTATACTACCCAAAGCAATCTACAGATTCAGTGCAATCCCTATCAAACTACCAATGGCACTTTTTAGAGAAGTAGAACAAAAAATTGCACAATTTGTATGGAAACACAAAAGACCCCGAATAGCCAAAGCAGTCTTGAGGGAAAAAAACGGAGCTGGAGCAATCAGACTCCCTGACTTCAGACTATATTACAAAGCTACAGTAATCAATCAAGACAGTATGGTACTGGCACAAAAACAGAAATATAGATCAATAGAACAGGATAGAAAGCCCAGAGATAAACCCACACACATAAGGTCACCTTATCTTTGATAAAGGAGGCAAGAATATACAATGGAGAAAAGACAGCCTCTTCAATAAGTGGTGCTGGGAAAACTGGACAGCTACATGTAAAAGAATGAAATTAGAGCACTCCCTAACACCATACACAAAAATAAACTCCAAATGGATTAAAGACCTAAATGTAAGGCCAGACACTATAAAACTCTTAGAAGTAAACATAGGCAGAACACTCTATGACATAAATCACAGCAAGATCCTTTTTGACCCACCTCCTAGAGAAATGGAAATAAAAACAAAAATAAACAAATGGGACCTAATGAAACTTAAAAGCTTTTGCACAGCAAGGGAAGCCATAAAGAAGACGAAAAGACAACCCTCAGAATGGGAGAAAGTATTTGCAAATGAAGCAACTGACAAAGGATTAATCTCCAAAATTTACAAGCAGCTCATGCAGCTCAATATCAATAAAACAAACAAACCAATCCAAAAATGGGCAGAAGACCTAAATAGACATTTCTCCAAAGAAGATATACAGATTGTGAACAAACACATGAAAGAATGCTCAATATCACTAATCATTAGAGAAATGCAAATCAAAACTACAATGAGGTATCATCTCACACCAGTCAGAATGGTCATCATCAAAAAATTTATAAATAATAAATGCTGGAGAGGGTGTGGAGAAAAGGGAACCCTCTTGCACTGTTGGTGGGAATGTACATTGATACAGCCACTATGGAGAACAGTATGGAGGTTCCTTAAGAAACTAAAAATAGAACTACCATATGACCCAGCAATCCCACTACTGGGCATATACCCTGAAAAACCCATAATTCAAAAAGAGTCATGTACCACAATGTTCATTGCAGCTGTATTTACAATAGCCAGGACATGGAAGCAACGTACGTGTCCATCAACAGATTAATGGATAAAGAAGACGTGGCACATACATACAATGGAATATTACTCAGCCATAAAAAGAAATGAAATTGAGTTATTTGTAGTGAGGTGGATGTACCTAGAGTCTGTCATACAGAATGAAGTAAGTCAGAAAGAGAAAAACAAATACCGTATGCTAACACATATATATGGAATCTAAAAAAAAAAAAAAAAAAAAAAGGTTACGAAGAACCCAGGGGCAGGACAGGAATAAAAACGCAGATGTAGAAAATGGACTTGAGGACACGGGGAGGGGGAAGGGTAAGCTGGGACAAAGTGAGAGATTGGCATGGACATATATACACTACCAAATGTAAAATAGATAGCTAGTGGGAAGCAGCCGCATAGCACAGGGAGATCAGCTCGGTGCTTTGTGACCACCTAGAGGGGTGGGATGGGGAGGGTGGGTGGGAGACGCAAGAGGGAGGGGATATGGGGACATATGTATATGTATACCTGATTCACTTTGTTACAAAGCAGAAACTAACACACCATTGTAAAACAATGATACTCCAATAAAGATGTTTAAAAAAGAAAGAGAACAAATAGCTATATTATAAAAAAAAAAGTGAACAATAAACATTAACCAAAAAGTAGTTTTCTTATATAGAAAACATGCCTTTTAAAAAGATAATAAAGCACAAAACACCTGAGACGAAACCTAACAAGAAATCTGCTGGATATATGCGTACATAATTTCAATGTTTATTGAGACATGAAAGAAAAATTTAATAACTAGAGTGTGATACCTTCTGCTTGCATAGAAATAGTCCCATCAATTCATTGTAAACACAAATATAAATTGAACACATCTAAATCAATTGGTATCATAACTCTCTATCCTCCTCTCTCTCCTCTTCCTCATTCTACTTCTTGATTTCAATCTGAGAAAAAAAACTTCCTAACATTTGTGTGTATAAATAAATGTGTAAGGATGAGAAAAAAAGCCAAAAACGGTTTTTTAATGGTAGAGAACTACTCCTGTCAAGTATACACTAAGCTGTACTGATTAAAACCATGCAATAATGGCTTATGGGCTGACAAATCAATGGAACAGAATAGAGGACAAAAAAATAGAACCGTTTATATGGGATATTTAGTACATGATAAATACAGGTTTTCAAAACTCAGTGATGGAAAAACAGATTACTCAACAGATTGGATTAGGATAACTAGCTATGTGTTGAGAAAAAAGAGCTGGACCCTTACCTTTCTCAACAAAATTAACTCCAAATGATTCACTTTCAACAAAATTTAAAAAACAAACTCTGAAAAAAAATCTTTACAATACATATGGCATAATGTTGTCAATCTATAAATAAGTATTAATGATTTATTTTTTTAAAGTGAACAACTGCATAAAATGGGCAAAGGGTCTGGAAAGCTAGTCTTTCTCTCCTCTCTCTCTCTCTCTCTCTCTCTCTCTCTCACACACACACACACACACACACACACATACGCATGTACATCATATAAATGACTAATAATATACATAAAAGCTCACCTCACTTAATTAAAATATGCCAATAAAGCAAAATTTAACTGCTTCTTTACCAACTAGACTTGCAAATATTGTAAACATTTATAAAATTCCATGTTATTTAAAGCATGTGAAAGTCAGTACACCCTTTGCCAGAAGTGTATAGATGCTTCATATCAATTTTTGTAGGGCAACTTTGAAATTTTTCAAAATATAAACTATATATGTCATTTGAAATTTAGTCTATGATAAGATTTACTCAAACAAGTGCTCATTAAATGTACAAGGATTTTCATTTTGCTAGGGAATGACAAACCTAATTGCCCATTAAATGTACAAGGATTTTCGTTGCATAGGAATGATATTGGGTTGGATGCATAAATTGGGCTACATAGTTAAGAAGCAGTACTATGGAGCCATTAATGAAGACAGAGTTATAGGTATGAGTTTTGCTATAGGAAGATTATGCATAATTTTATTTCTAAGTGAAAGAAGCAAGTGGAGATCAGTATATGTAGTTTGATTACATTAAAAATAGAGTATGCACATGCTTTTTTATTTGCATATGCATGCAAAGAAGTGCTAGAAAAATGCACCCCAAACTGATAACAATAACCACAGCTGGGGAGAGGAATTAAGGCAGCAGTGGGTAGAGGAAGGAGGCTTTCAGTTTTTATTTTGATTATTTTAGTATTTTCTGAAATTTTTTATAATGACCATATATTACTTTTTAATAAAGACTACTTACTGTATAGTAGTGAGTTAAATGCTCTAATAGTCTATAGTTCTAACTGGATTTCCTAGCAATGTCAAATTTGGGATAAAATGAGACACATATACTCCTCAACAAAGAATGTGTTTCAGTAGGCTGTTGAGCAGACTTGTTGTGAAGGCACAGATAAATGGGACCGAGCAAGACAAATAACCCATCCATAAGATTGCACAAGCAACTCCTCCATATGACTGACCTGCAGACTCAAGGGCTTAGTTAATTTTGTCAGGAATTTATTTATTCTGGAGATGGAAGTAAGTGATTAACATAACCCAACGTCGAATACGTACAGCAAAATTCTCTGACATTCTTCCTCTGGTTTCTTGCTCACCATGCAAACTTTTTATTAGAAGTTGGCTCCCCAAGTACTTCTGCTTGTGTTGTAAATTAATAAATTGATATTCTCATTTATACTTCAGGCTCTGGAAACTTGATTAATGTGAATCTCATCCTTAGCAATTGACCCATTCTTGGAATGCTGACAAAATCAAATTTCTGAGCATATGGAAACGATCCTAGGACCTAGATTCTGGTGTCATCGCCAAGGCAAATGCTAACTTTAGAAACCTTTCATTGAGATGAAACAGACTTTTGCTGAAAACAGCCCTTCTAACTAAAATACCCCATTTCTAAAAATTATAACTATTATACAAGGCTTGATCCAAACCTTACCTCCTACATAAAATCTTCCTTCATCATAAAAGGTGACTTGCCTCTTCTCAATTTTTGTAGAAATTATTTCCCTTGTACTCAGGCACTTATCATACATTGATTGTATTTTTGTTCACTGACATTGATTACATCCTGTACAAAATTAAACTACTGGTATATTTTTCTGCAATCAGTGTTATCTGGCATAATCCCTTACATGCACTATGGTTAGAGTTTAGTATATACTTGTTAATTTAAGCCTTCTTGATTGCCTCCTGCTGTAATCTTTCCTTCTCTGAACTTATTTCCTATATCACCATTTAAACATGTGCCTTATTACATTTCTTTCAGTTTTATTTTATACTATTAACTTTCATAAAGTGACTTTCTTTTAGCTTATATACTATCTGGTGGTGAAAAACATTTATTAGTATATGTGAAAGAAATGCTTACTGAATGAATTTAAAGGTGCTGTTCTCCTTTACATAACTATAATGCGTAGTGCTTTTAACCAAGTAGATGCCCTCTATGTGAGTGTTAAATGAACAGATACCCACATGATATTATAGGACCTCCTAATAGAAGTTCTATGAATTAGTGATTCAAGAATCTTTTTAGATAACTATCCTTAGATTTGCTTTGAAGGAAAACAGAAAACTCCCAAGTGTTATAGGTTCACTCTAAAGAATGGTATTAACTAGATGATAAGTGAAGAGTCATTGCCCACCAGTATAATTGTTTTATTTATGTGCTCCCTGTCAGCTTCCAGGATGAAGAAAAATGTTCTGTGAGGTGTTCCTTTTTTTTTTTTTTTTACATATTTGCATTAGCTTTTGTTAATTAACTTAATTACTGTGACCCAAAGCAACCCAGGCTTGCTTAAAATGCTAGTCAGGTCTGGAATAGAACAGGTAATTCCTTATGGAAATAATATCTCTTGTAGACTCTGTCTGGTGGCGTGCTCATTGTATTAGTATCTGGGCACCTTGCTTTATGGAGTTTGGCTATCTCTGACCACATATTAAACGGGTTACAGAAATATGAAAGTGATGTGTCGAACCTGAACTAATAAAGCATTTCTATGGTAAGTGTAGGTCAGTTACTTCTAAAATTCTACTTAGGAAATTAGTTCTCATATTCATTGCCACTTACCTTGAAGGTATTAATGATCAGAGCTAGAATGCATCTATAATAGTTACATTGCATGTTTATATTTGCATATATAATCTCTGTGTGTTTCTATCCCTCATTTAAGGTATAAAGTCAATTCATTTCTCTAGAAATGTTCCTTTAATTCTCAAGTTCAAAAACTGGGAAATGTCCTATCTTATTCTTAGACATTTCTGTGTTTTTTTTTTTTTTTTTTTTTTTTTTTCTTTTCAAGGACTTTTCCTGACCATTCAGAAATGGTGGCCAAACTCTGAACATGCTGTTCTGGCTACTGCTATAAGTAACTTGTCCTCTTGAATGTCAACATGGCAAAGAACTGAGAGGTAGATGGCTATTTCATCTTCCTTAGAGAGGAGGACAGAAAATGAAACCCACAATATGTGGGGCACCAGTGTGGTCTCCCTTTTAACTCCCTAAGGCAGTCTGCTCCACAGGGCTTTGTGGAAGACCACTGGAGTGGTTGAAGAAGGAACGGCGGATGGAAGCAAAAGGAGAAGACTGGGATAAATAGAGCAGTGTGGACCATTCAAAGTAGTAATTAATGACCCCAAACAGGAACTCAAGCACCTTTTCACTCCTCTCTCTTCTGTCCCTAACAGATACCAGAGTGGTGAACAGGCTGCAAAATAGTACATCCCTGATTCTCTGGCTTTGGAGTAAGTGGCCAATGTGAAAGCCACAGAGTTATTTAAGATGAAGGATTTGTCCAAAATTTGAGTTTGTCAAAGATTTTTTTTGGCTGAGTAAAAATGATTTTTCTTAAAAAAAACGGCAGTCCAAGTTATAAAGGAAATTAGAAAGTTAGAAGTTGTATCTGGTTCTAGGGTGTGTACACTGCACAGAGGCACCACGTTTAAGAGTGTCATTCGTAACTAAAATATTTACCAACATAGATGAGCGCATGGGCTGATTTGAAGATTCCTTTGCTTCTAGGCTGTGTCCATTAAAGAAGAAATCTTCACCATGTAAACCCACACTTGGATGCATGGCTGTGTTCACAAACCATGACCTGGGCTTCCAATTAGGTTGATTCCTTCACTTACTTGATGTTTTTAACTGCTCTATAATTCCCACTCTCCTTACTACCCCCTCTTTCCCCAACAGACCTAATCCCAACACAACAATCTGGTTATCCCGCCTTGAGCTGGGGTGGCTGGGGTCTCAGACCTGCACACTATATGCTGGGTCCATTGTTTCGTAGGTGACTGTGAGCTTAAGAGAGTTGGTACAGAAAACTCAAAAAGGTATCCATTTCTTCTCTAAAAATACCTGTGTAAGCACTGGTATAAAGTATGAATTAATGATCCTAATCCTGCCAAATGAGTGAAAGCCTTCCTGTAAACAGATGCCTGAAACTAGGAATGGCTGCCTTCAGTTGTACCGAACAATCTGACTTTGCCTATTTGGTAAAGGAAAAAAATAGGCCAGTGGCTTGGCTTCATCAAAATTTCAGAACTGAGACCTTAGAGTCCTTTTAAACATTTCTCTCTTCTGTCTCTTACTTTCAATCAGTCTCCATGTGCCATAAATTCTACCTCCTAAATGCTTCTCCAATCTCCTCATGCCTCTCCAATCCTACTACTAAAGATTTATTTCAAACCCCTATCATTTCTTACGTGATTTACTATATTCATCTACTAGATTATTCTGTTTATTATCCATCTTTGTTTACTATTAGTCTCTAGCACTTGTCAGTAGGCTTTGTGAGAGAGTGGGACGGAAGGAGACAAAGAGGAGGAGGGGGGAAAAGAGAATAAATGTTTGTTCTGTTCTTCACTGTACCTCCAGCATGTGTTACATCGCTTGATGTGTAGTAGATGAGCAAAACATATGTTTGAACACTATGCATGTGAATAAATGAATAAGGGGTTGCGTGCATGATTGGGTAGATGTAGTCAGCCTATCATCCTGTAGGTTGGAGTTATAGTGATTTTTTGAAATGTAAATCTAAACATGTCACTCTCATCCTTGATTTACTCTGATTTACTCTGTGGCCATAAATATGAAGCCTACCTGATGTGGAATTTAAGAACATCTTTTAAGTCAGTTTTCACCATTCTTTCCCATAACTAGTGTCTATCCCACCTTCAACCATTTGATTTTTCACCCTTCTCTGAAAACAGTATTTTGTTTCTCATCTCCATGTCTACATGCATAATATTATTTTCAAATCCATTCACAGCACTTTTTTAGACATTAACTTCATGAAGGAAGTTGAGCATGCTACTTACCTCTATCACAGGACTATTGAATCTATTGTGAATTTGGTTCCTTATTGTCCTCCCACTTTGGAAAGTGAGTTCCTCCCAAGGTAAGGGTAGAGTTTTTGTGTGCTCATGGTCTTATACACTTCCCTGCTCTTAGTAGACATCTGATATATATTTACTGAATGAAAAAAAAATGAATGAACCATGACACCCACCACAAAAGGTACACTGGTGACTTCAGGCACTTGTATCAAGTTTAATTTGGGGTTGACGTCTATCACTGGACTGAAAGTGTTCCCTTTTTCTCTTTTCCACTATCCAGTTATTTAAGGGGTAGTTTGAAAGTAAGGAAGCTGACAGCTGAGATTTGAGGAAGCTGAGATTTAATATTTCAACCTTGATTTAGATTGATAAATAAAAACTAGAGATATTTCTAACCAAGTTTTGGGATAACATGGACACAGAATTTTTCTCAGAAAATGGTATTTATTGTGCTTACTTGCATATATTTGAATTTGCATGTCTTACTCAGAAAGTACTATTGACAGTTTTAGGTGCATATTCAAACTACAAATGAATAATCTGGCTCTATAAGGATGTAGAAGAATTTGGCAGCACTTGTGTTTTCTCCTTACATCTGTATGAAATTGGACCAGCTAATTAACTTCTCAGATCCTCAACTTCCTTGAGTGTCAACTAGGGATAATAACATTTAATTCACAAAGTCAGTGATGATGATGATATTTATATCATTTATTTAGCAATTATTATGTGCCAGCTTCTATGATAAGCACATGGTGTAACCTGTTTAACCCTCCAAACACCTGAATGAATTATCGTCTTCTTATGTGGCATAAAAAGATAACCACTTAAGATTTTATTGTAAGTTATTGGATTAGGGTACAGGTTAGACAGATCCCAAAGTTATCCACTTAACTACTACACTATGGCAAAACTTCCTATGACAAAACCTTCCATGCATAGCATACCTAATTTCTAGGTAATTGTGCATATTGGGAAGAAAGTATTGATTTTTAAATAGAAGTCCCTCCTGAGAAGCTAATAAATATGATTCATTAATGGACTGTATAACTGTTCCTATCACTTCTCCTTGAAGAGGGCTATTACACTGATTTCTTTCTTAATTTACCATGGGGAATTAACATTCTATTATTTATTCAGTTCATATACCACAATAATATAACACTATAAAAATAAATTGAAATATTCTGAGTAGAAGGCAAGTAATTAACATTATTTCAGCTGTGTTCTGCTGAGTGAAGGAATGTGTTTTGTGACTCAAAAACTAGGTTTCTAAAATCAGTTCATCTTCTGAAATGCAGTTGTGTTACTGACACATTTTTTTTTTTTTTGCTTTTGTTATTTCTTGAAGCACTTTTAATTGGTTATTTTTCTATCCACAGTGAGGGAAAGAGTTATGAAATGTTATTCAAGGAAAAGACTAATACCTCCTTAGGGTCTCTCTGAGGTACACTAAATTTTTATCATTTGCAATTTCTTTTAGTGAGGTACTATTTGTGAATCATCAGCATCGTCACTATCAACCTTGTAATTTTTTGAAAACTGTATGGATTCCATTTCTGTAGTCTACCCACACATGCTCCTGTACAAGGAGCTGTGGACAGAATGTGCTGCCTTGTAATGCAGAACAATGCTTACTCTAATTTTTTTTTTTAGTCTAGGAGAGGGTGTGGGGAGGAAAGTGAAGAAACTGAATGAGAGAGAAAGGAAAATGAAAAGAAAGGGAAAAGTAGAATTAAAGTATCTGCTTTTATTCTAAAGTATATCAAAATGTTCATTCCAAAATCATTCCGTGAATTCTCTACTTCACTACACAACTTACTTTTTATCAACATTTTTTAAGGCTAAATCTATCAAATATTTCGTTTTGCCATTTTGTCAAAAATGTTTCAAACCAAATATAACTGAGAAAAAATAATGGAAACTGTTTTTATAATTCCATTTAAGGAATAAAACATTAAAATTATAGTTGAATATCACTATCTCTCTACAGTCACATCAGAGCTAACTATACCTGTACATCAGTGAGGACAGACTAGATAATAAACTATGCCCCAAACCACAGTAATGTAAACAAACAACCATTTATATCTTACTCATGGTAAAAGTTCATGTGGGCAGGCAGTCAGGGACCCAGAATAACAGAGTACCTGCTATTTTGAACTTGGATAGCCTTCATAGTAGTAAGAAAATTGAGATTTCTGTAGAGTCTCACGCCAACAACAAATGCTTTACCTGAAAAGAAATTATGTTACTTCCACTAACAGATCATTGGCTGGAACAAATCATGTAGTCCCATTAACTCAAAAAGCATGATAAAATACAGACCTGCCATGTATCAATACTTGAAAAGCATATGAACCAGAAATATTGGTGAACAGAAATAATGATAATTTTATATCCTGATGTTGTGGTTTATCTTTCTCATGCATATATGCATGTGTATTTATGTCCTCCCCAAATATATTTTATATAAATTGTGTTTTACCATATTTTTCTTCCTGAAACTTGTTTTTATTTTGGGTCATATTTATATCTATTGGCATTATCCAAAATGTTACATGTAGCTCCGATTTGTTCACTTACACTGCTGCAAATTATTTCATTGTCTAAATAAACTGCAATCTTATTTGTCCAGTTTTCTTTTGATGGATATTTCCTATTTTTCCTTTTTTGATTATTACATAAATATAAACAAACTTATACAACTAGCTGTATAAGTATGTGTGTAATAGGGAAGAACAAATCTGACTCCATATTAGATCTGTTCCTTTTCCTAAAACCTTTGTGCTTTTTTGCCTGTGCTTAAATGCTGGCTCTGTACCTTTTGTTAAAGAATGTTACCTATAGCCTGAAATATACAGGACAGCCTATTCTCAGGGCTCTGACCTTTGAGTTCATTCATACAGAGATAAAAAGTTGCAGAACAGAGAATAACATTTGTCTTGTTGGAGATTTACAGGAGCATCATGACCTGACTTACATGGACAGCTGCAAGAATAAAGGATTCCTACACCAAGAAGTTTGCAAAAACTAACCATGCCTCTTCCTTACCTTGCCTTAAAAAAGCCTTGTTGAAACCCTTCGAGGAGTTCGGGGTTTTTTGGCACAAGCAACCTGTCTCCTTGCATGGCCCTGTGTTAAGCCCTTTACTGCCCCAAACTCCGATATTTCAGTTTGTTTGGCCTCACCGTGCATTGGGCACACAAACTTGTGTCCGGTAACATGTGTAAGATTTTCTCCTTCCGTATATAATTTTCAGTAGTATTTTTGGGCCTTTTAATATTCACTACCTGCTATTACTAAATAAGACCAAATTATACTTTAATCTATTTGGAAATGACTTTTACATATTCTGTAAGACAGAGATTCAATTTTAAAACTTTACATATAAACATCCAATTGTCTAGAAGCAATTATTTAATAATTTGTTCTTTCCCTATTGGTATTGATATAATGTGACCTTGATCACATATAGAGTTTACCTACGGCTCTATTCTTGAGATCTTTACTTATCCATTGGACTATGTACTCTGTTTCCATCACACTGCCTTCACAACAGTTATATAATAAATTTTGATATCTAATTCTTCAAGCATTCCTACTTTGTTGCACTTCATCAAAATTACCTTGGTGAGGGAGAGACCTTCAAGATGGTGGAGGAGTAAGACATGGAGATCACCTTCCTCATCAGAAATACATCAGAAGTACATCTACATGTGGAACAACTCCTACAGAACACCTACTGAGCACTGGCAGAAGACCTCAGACTTCCCAAAAGCTGTGTGGCTGACAGGGTCTTCATGCTCTGGCCGAGTGTCAGGCCTGTGCCTCTGAGTGGGAGAGCCAAGCTCAGGACACTGGTCCACCAGAGACCTCCCAGCGCCATGTAATATCAAATGGCAAAAGCTCTCCCACAGATCTCCATCTCAACGCTAAGATCCAGCTCCACTCAACTACCAGCAAGGTCCAGTGCTGGACATCCTATGCCAAACAACTGGTGAGACAGGAACACAACCCCATCCATTAGCAGAGAGGCTTCCTAAAATCATAATAAGTTCACAGACACCCCAAAACACACCACCGGACATGGCCAAGCCAACCAGAAAGACAAGATCCAGCCCCACCCACCAGAACACAGGCACCAGTCTCCTCCACCAGGAAGCGTACACAAGCCACTGAAACAACCTTACCCACTGGGGGAAGATACCAAAAACAACAGGAACTACAAACCTGCAGCCTGCGAAAAGGAGACCCCAAACACAGTAAGTTAAGCAAAATGAGAAGACAGAGAAACACACAGAAGCTGAAGGAGCAAGGAAAAAACCCACCAGACCAAACAAATGAAGAGGAAATAGGCAGTCTACCTGAAAAAGAATTCAGAGTAATGATAGTAAAGATGATTCAAAATCTTGGAAATAGAATGGAGAAAATACAAGAAACGTTTAACAAGGACCTAGAAGAACGAAAGAGCAAACAAACAGTGATGAACAACACAATAAATGAAATTAAAAATTCTTTAGAAGGAAATAATAGCAGAATAACTGAGGCAGAAGAATGGATAAGTGACCTGGAAGATAAAATAGCGGAAATAATTACCGTAGAGCAGAATAAAGAAAAAAGAATGAAAAGAATTGAGGACAGACTCAGAGACCTCTGGGACAACATTAAAGTCACCAATATTCGAATTATAGGAGTCCCAGAAGAGGAAGAGAAAAAGAAAGGAACTGAGAAAATACTTGAAGAGATTATATTTGAAAACTTCCTTAATACAGGAAAGGAAATAGTCAATCAAGTCCAGGAAGCACAGAGAGTCCCACACAGGATACACCCAGGGAGAAGCAGGCCAAGACACATATTAATCAAACTATCAAAAATTAAACACAAAGAAAAATTATTAAAAGCAGCAAGGGCAAAACAACAAATAACACACAAGGGAATCCCCATAAGGTTAACAACTGATCTTGCAGCAGAAACTCTGCAAGCCAGAAGGGAGTGGCAGGACATATTTAAAGTGATGAAAAGGAAAAACCTACAACCAAGATTACTCAACCCAGCAAGGATCTCATTCAGATTAGACAGAGAAATTAAAACCTTTCCACCCATTAAAAGTTAAGAAAATTCAGCACCACCAAACCAGCTTCACAACAAATGCTAAAGGAACTTCTCTAGGCAGGAAACACAGAGAAGGAAAACATCTGCAATAACAAACCCAAAACAATTAAGAAAATGGTAATAGGAACATACATATCGATAACTACCTTAAATGTAAATGGATTAAATGCTCCAACCAAAAGACACAGACTGGCTGAATGGATACAAAAACAAGACCTGTATATATGCTGTCTACAAGAGACCCACTTCAGACCTAGGGACACATACACACTGAAAGTGAGGGCATGGAAAAAGATATTCCGTGCAAATGGAAATCAAAAGAAAGCAGGAGTAGCAATTCTCGTATCAGACAAAATAGACTTTAAAATAAAGACTATTATAAGAGACAAAGAAGGACACTACATAATAACCAAGGGATCAATCCAAGAAGAAGATATAACAATTGTAAATATTTATGCACCCAACATAGGAGCACCTCAATACATAAGGCAAATGTTAACAGCCATAAAAGGGGAAATCGACAGTAACACAATCATCATAGGAGACCTTAACACCCCACTTTCACCAATGGACAGATCATCCAAAATGAAAATAAATAAGGAAACACAAGCTTTAAATGACACATTAGACAAGATGGACTTAATTGATATTTATAGGCTATTCCATCAAAAACAACAGAATACACTTTCTGCTCAAGTGCTCATGGAACATTCTCCAGCATAGATCATATATTGGGTCACAAATCAAGCCTTAGTAAATTTAAGAAAAATGAAATCATATCAAGTACCTTTTCCGACCACAACGCTATGAGACTAGATATCAATGAGAAGAAAAAATTCTGTAAAAAAATACAAACACATGGAGGCTAAACAATACACTACTAAATAACCAAGAGACCACTGAAGAAATCAAAGAGGAAATCAAAAAATACCTAGAAACAAATGACAATGAAAACATGGAGACCCAAAACCTATGGGATGCAGCAAAAGCAGTTCTAAGAGAAAAGGTTATAGCAATACAATCCTACCTGAAGAAACAAGAAACATCTCAAATAAACAACCTAACCTTACACCTAAAGCAATCAGAGAAAGAAGAACAAAAAAACCCCAAAGTTAGCAGAAGGAAAGAAATCATAAAGATCAGATCAGAAATAAATGAAGGAAACAATAGCAAAGATCAATAAAACTAAAAGCTGGTTCTTTAGGAAGATAAGCAAAATTGATAAACCATTAGCCAGACTCATCGAGAAAAAAAGGGAGAAGACTCAAATCAACAGAATTAGAAATGAAAAAGGAGAAGTAACAACTGACACTGCAGAAATACAAAGGATCATGAGAGATTACTACAAGCAACTATATATCAATAAAATAGACAACCTGGAAGAAAGGGACAAATTTTAGAAAAGCACAACCTTCTGAGACTGAACCAGGAAGAAATAGAAAATATAAACAGACCAATCACAAGCACTGAAATTGAAACTGTGATTAAAAATCTTCCAACAAACAAAAGCCCAGGACCAGATGGCTTCCCAGGTGAATTCCAGCAAACATTTAGAGAAGAGCTAACACCTATCCTTCTCAAATTCTTCCAAAATATAGCAGAGGGAGGAACACTCCCAAACTCATTCTATGAGGCCACTGTCACCCTGTTACCAAAACCAGACAAAGATGTCACAAAAAAAGAAAACTACAGGCCAATATCACTGATGGATATTGATGCAAAAATCCTCAACAAAATACTAGCAAACAGAATCCAACAGCACATTAAAAGGATCATACACCATGATCAAGTGGGGTTTATCCCAGGAATGCAAGGATTCTTCAATATACGCAAATCAATCAATGTGATAAAACATATCAACAAATTGAAGGAGAAAAACCATATGATCATCTCAATAGATGCAGAAAAAGCTTTTGACAAAATTCAACACCCATTTATGATAAAAACCCTCCAGAAAGTAGGCATAGAGAGAACTTACCTCAGTATAATAAAGGCCATATATGACAAACTCACAGCCATCATTGTTCTCAATGGTGAAAATCGGAAACCATTTCCTTTAAGATCAGGAACAAGACAAGGATGCCCACTGTCACCTCTATTATTCAATATAGTTTTGGAAGTTCTAGCCACAGCAATCAGAGAAGAAAAGAAATAAAAGGAATCCAAATTGGAAAAGAAGAAGTAAAGCTGTCATTGTTTGCAGATGATATTATACTATACATAGAGAATCCTAAAGATGCTACCAGAAAACTACTAGAGCTAATCCATGAATTTGGTAAAGTAGCAAGATACAAAATTAATGCACAGAGATCCCTTGCATTCCTATACACTAATGGTGAAAATCTCAAAGAGAAATTAAGGAAATACTCCCATTTACCACTGCAACAAAAAGAGTAATATACCTAGGAATAAACCTACCTAAGGAGACAAAAGACCTGTATGCAGAAAACTGTAAGACACCAATGAAAGAAAATAAGGATGATACCAACAGATGGAGAGATATACCATTTTCTTGGATTGGAAGAATCAACATTTTGAAAATGACTATACTACCCAAAGCAATCTACAGAGTAAATGCAATCCCTATCAAACTACCAATGGCATTTTTTACAGAAGTAGAACAAAAAATTGCACAATTTGTATGGAAACACAAAAGACCCTGAATAGCAAAAGCAATCTTGAGAAAGAAAAACGGAGCTGGAGGAATCAGGCTCCCTGACTTCAGGCTATACTACAAAGCTAGAGTAATCAAGACAGTATGGTACTGGCACAAAAACAGAAATATAGATCAATGGAACAGGATAGAAAGCCCAGAGATAAACTCACACACATATGGCCACCTTATTTTTGATAAAAGGGGCAAGAGTATACAATTGTGAAAAGACAGCCTCTTCAATAAGTGGCGCTGGGAAAACTGGACAGCTACATGTAAAAGAATGAAATTATAACACTTCCCAACACCATATACAAAAATAAACTGAAAATGGATTAAGACCTAAATGTAAGGCCCGACACTATAAAACTCTTAGAGGAAAACATAGGCAGAACACTCTATGAAATAAATCACAGTAAGATCCTTTTGGACCCACCTCCTAGAGAAATCGAAATAAAAACAAAAATAAACAAGTGGGACCTAATGAAACGTAAAAGCTTTTGCACAGCAAAGGAAGCCCTAAAGAAGATGAAAAGACAACCCTCAGAATGGGAGAAAATATTTGCAAATGAAGGAACTGACAAAGGATTAATCTCCAAAATTTATAAGCAGCTCATGCAACTCAATATCAAAAAGACAAACAACCCAATCCAAAAATGGGCAGAAGACTTAAATAGACATTTCTCCAAAGAGGATATACAAATTGCCAACAAACACATGAAAGGATGCTCAACATCACTAATCATTAGAGAAATGCAAATCAAAACTACAAAGAGGTATCACCTCACACCAGTCAGAATGGCCATCATCAAAAATTCTACAAACAATAAATGCTGGAGAGGGTGTGGAGAAAAGGGAACCGTCTTGCACTGTTGGTGGGAATATAAATTGGTATAGCCACTATGGAGAACAGTATGGAGGTTCCTTAAAAAACTAAAAATAGAACCACCATACGACCCAGCAATCCCACTACTGGGCATATTTCCTGAGGAAACCATAAGTCAAAAAGAGTCATGTACCACAATGTTCACTGCAGCACTATTTCCAATAGCAAGGACATGGAAGCAACCTAAGTGTCCATCGACAGATGAATGGATAAAGAAGATGTGGCACATATATACAATGGCATATTACTCAGCCATAAAAAGAAACGAAACTGAGTTATTTGTAGTGAGGTGGATGGACCTAGAGCCTGTCATACAGAGTGAAGTAAGTAGAAAGAGAAAAACAAATACTGTATGCTAACACATATATATGGAATCTAAAAAAAAAAAAAAAAGGTTCTGAAGAACCTAGGGGCAGGACAGGAATAAAGATGCAGACGTAGAGAATGGACTTGAGGACATGGGGAAGGGGAAGGGGAAGCTGGGATGAAGCGAGAGGGTGGTGTGGACATATATACACTACCAATTGTAAAATAGCTAGCTAGTGGGAAGCAGCTGCATAGCACAGGGAGATCAGCTCGGTGCTTTGTGACTACCTAGGGGGGTGGGATAGGATGATGGGAGGGAGACGCAAGAGGGAGGAGATATGGGGATGTATGTATATGTATAGCTGATTCACTTTGTTATACAGCAGAAACTAACACACCATTGTAAAGCAATTATACTCCAATAAAGATGTTAAAAAAATAAAAGAAGAAAAAAGAAACCAAAACCAAGACATAGGTAGCAAAATGTACTTTCATACCTTGCTAAGAAATCACAGAAGCCTAGAAACTTAAAGATGAAAGGGGAGGTCTTTGTTCTAGAAGCCTCATTGTTTCTCATTTTTTCCTAGATTTATTTATGCATAATTGACAAATAAACAATGTATATATTTAAAGTGTACATCATGATGTTTTGATATACATATACACTGTGAGATGTTAACAATAGCCGAGTTAAATAACACTTCCATCATCTCACATAGTTACTCTGTGTGTGTGTGATGAAAACATTTAAAATCTATTCTTCTAGCAAATTTCAAGTATACAATACGTTATTATTAACTATGGTCATCATGCTGTACATTAGATCTCTAGAACTTATTTATCCCGTATAACTGAAACTTTATCCCCTTTGACCAATATCTCTCCATTTCCCACAGCTCCACGAATAAATTTTTAAACTGTTTGTTTCTAGTCTATCCATTTATTGAGATTGTTATCATTTGAGAATCCAGGCTTTGTGTGAGCAACTACTCCCACTTCCTAACATGGATCAGCCCAAAACTTGTCTCTTGCCCCTTAATTCATGTTAGAACCAAAGCTCCTTTTTACTGAGATCAGCAGGTAATCAACTGACATATCATTCCCAGTTTACCGTGCTTACTTTCTGCTTCCTATTCACTTTTCATTCATCTTGATATATGTATCACTTTCTTTTGAGCTCTGATATACCTTTAAAAGGTGAAGGGTATATTGCACCCACAGCTTTACCATGTTTCATAATGGGATTTTAAAATGATATTAGTTTAGCCAATTATTTTTGTAAAATAGTCTTGACATAACCTGGAGAAGATCAATCATAGTACCAGATAATTTGATTTGAGGATTGATAAGGGGGATGTAGAAGGAAGGGGAGAAAAAGGAAGGTATGAGTCAATTCCTGGGCTTTCCCCTTCTTGGCATTCATTCATTCATTCATTAAACAAATATTAATTGAAGCTTGGCCATCAAGCAACTGTTTTTAATAAGGATTCCCAGTTGGAGTTAAATCTAAACTGGTGTCTGATAAAGGAGTAAGAGTTAATTAGGAAACTAAGGGAAGGAGAACTGGGGCAAAAAAAGAAAATTGCAGGTAAAAAGAAAGCATCTTAGGATTCTGGAGATTTTGAGGCTAACATCTCTATAATTACTTTATTTGTCTTACATAGCATATCTTTAGTATTTTTAATTTATTATTGTACTTTATTTCAAGAAATTCAGTAAACACTTATTTTGTTTACCTTATAATAATACCAAGTACTTTATGAAATACTAAAATGCATGGCCCTCTCATTTGAGACTTACTGCCTCAGGGATTAAGTAGCATTAATTTTTATAAAGTTTCCTTCTTTTTTGCTCCCAATTACAATTAACACGCAATTTTTGTCAGTTTACTTTTTAAAATATTAAAGTATGAAATACAGGTCTTATATCAAGCATGTGCCTTTTAATTTTCTGACTGGATTTATACTTTGGTTATCTTTATTTGTATATTTTCTAATACATTTAGATGCATATGTTTTCCCCAATCCAAATCTACAATAACTAGCCATCACATCAGTTCTATAGATGCATGCAGGCTTCTATTATGTTAATTTTATCAGGAACTATATTTGCTCTTCATTTGGTGATAAAACATCCACCCAAACCAGAGATTTGTTGCAACTCTCAAATGCAATGCAAACTGGCAGTCTCAGTGAAGGCTTCAAGATTCTGAACTGGGTTAATGTCTCAGCCGTTGTACTCAAGTAGCATACAGCCAACTGTGGGGCTCCGTCTTTGTAGTAAGGCCTCAAAATAATTATTCAAAGAATGTTCTCAGTATGTTTGGCTTAATAATTATACCGACAGTGTACAGGAGTTTGGAAAGCAATTTAAGGGTGACAGACAATGTATTTTCCTATTAAAATATTAAAGCCTCAATATTTGTATAAAGCAAACCACAGGAATTACTTTAACAGAGAATGAGGAAACCTTTATAATTATAGTAATGGACGTAGGAAATGGTCTGAATAAATGCAGAGATATGTCATGCTCTTGGATGGTACAATTTGATTTTGTAACGATGTCTGTTTTCATAAAATTAATTTGTAAAATTTTCAGTGAAGTTGTTTTGTGAAATTCGATAAACTTATAAAATATCCATGGAGGAATAAAGGCACATGAACGGCTAACTAAAAATTTAGCAGAAGAGTTTACTAGATGTTGATGGGGAGCTGGTTCCTTAAACATCACTGGCTTCCTCCCTAACACTGGGACATAAGGAGACACTAGACTGAATACACTTCAAGATAAACTACAGGTGATCTTAAGGTGAAACTACGAAGGTAACAGAAGAAAATGGTAAAAAAAAAAGTCTTTGGGACTCCCATCTCTTCTCTCTCCTTCTCCTCCTCACTGTGATTCTCTTCCTCTTTCTCTTCCTCCTTCTTTGGCAACTCATTTAGGCTACTTACAAAGAGAACTAAAACACTTGCTCAATCCAGTTGCAGTGTCGATCATCACTGCATTTTCAATGAGTCAAAATACATGTATTAAGGTGATCCTGAAGCAACAGAAGTCAGAAGCAACATATTTGTAAATGCCTATTTATATGCTTAGTCTTAAAAACTAGAATTTGATTTTTCCTTCTACTTATTTCATATAGTTCTCCTTATACAACTAGGTTGATTGTCTAAAATAAAGTGCAACAAAACCATCCTCTTCACTTGAGTTTGGGTATAAATTAAATGATTTATTCAGGAAAAAAATGTGCCCGAGGCCAATGTATAAACGATCCTGTGCTTTTCCTGACAGGGGAACATAGTCTCCAGTTATTTTTCCAGCAGTAGAAAGCTCCTCTGGCTTCCAAATACCTGTGGCAGTTTGCAGTCAAGGGGCATGAACAGAATGAATTAAATTTGTCCTCAAAGGAATAAACTTGGGACCTTGGCCTCATTAATTGTGGGGTATGCTCTGAGTTGATTTGTAACCTAAAACAATTCAGAATTATATTCACATGCTAGAATACCCTGAGTATTTTTTGCACATCAGGAAAAATAAAGAATCCTGGTCTAGGTGTTCACTGCATTCTTTGTGTAGAGGGAAGTCCTGGGCCCTTGTTCCCAATACCAACCTGCCTTCGGTGCCTTTCTCACTCTTCAGGATCTTAACCTTGGTTTACTCATCTCCTATACTGCCTAGTCACAGAGAGAGCTGAGGCTCTTGACTGTTGAAAATTCAAACTCTGATTGAAGTGTCTTCCTTGCTGTGTAGCATAAAGCAATGCTGAGTGATGGCAGCTCCCCACAGCAATGACAATCCAACCCAAGCCACCCCTGAAGCTGTAGTCCATCCCTGAAGCTCAGCACCCACCTACTGAGGGCTTACAGCATTCAATACTCCATTGGCAACTATGGAGGCACTGTGTAAAGCTCTGTATTTAAACCATGCTTTACATCTTTTCTACATTTGAGAAAGGCCTGACAGAGAGACTAGGAGTTTAAGAAATAATTCTATTAGGAAATCTGGGGGCCCTGTGTAAGTCGTCTATCCTATCTGGGTCTCAGGGCCTAGATGACCTTGAGGTTGCCTTTAAGCTCTGAGACTTCTGATTTCAAATTCAGGGGAAAGTCCCACCAATGTCTTTACAAAAGCGAAATTTTTCAAGATCTCTCTCAGAGTTTTAGACTGGGGATAAAAAAACAAAACAAAACAAAAAAACAAAACAAAACAAAACAAAACTCCAAGGGAGAACCTACTGCAGTGGTTGCTAAGGAAACCAGCTGCATAGTGATTCAGGTTATTAATTAGTATATCTTCCCAAGTAGTCAGCCATGGTGGTGGAAATACCACCAATAGAGCAAAATACCTTTTGATTGAACTATATATACAGTGGTTTCTGATTAAAATGCAAATCTTCATAGAGGTATTAATCTATTATTAGCTATTAACCATTTATTATATCAATTTTTAAGCATTGGGACAAACCAAGTACATTTTGAAGGGAGCAAATGAAGGAGGGAAGATATAGAATATGGCAAGTCTGCCTGGTAGAGAAAGATAAAGTGCAGCTTCACAGGAAGGAACCTCAGATAGTTAGGATGTAGCTTATAAAGATCTTAGGGAATCGAAGGGAAAGAGGCACCATGATGAGGAAAGAGACATGATAAAATCAGACATAGGAGAATACTGAGGATTACTTGTCAGACAGTGGTACCCAAAATCAACATGCCCCATAAGGGGGGTGGGCAGGTAGGAAGAATAACAAGGTTCACTGCCTAAAATCCCAGAATATGTTCCCCTCTAATTCAAGGTGTTACAGAGCATGTTCTAGATACTCTGATCCTTGATACTGAGTTATTGAGATCAAGACACAGCAAATTTCTTAGTGTAAGAATAAGGCTACATTTCAACGTTTATTAATATCACCATGCCTAAAAATGTTTTATCTATAGTTTTTGAATGAGAATACAAATGGGGAGTTTCAAAAGTAGCCATTCTTAAGTAGTCATTAAGGCAAAATAGTTTGTTTCATCTGGTTTTACTTTTTCCTAAAGCTACACTAAATACTTCCTATGAAAATCATTACACACACTGAGATAGCTCAGGCACAATTCTTGGATTTGTGTTTCCCGGAACTAATATGCTATGGAGATTTGAAGGTTCTTCCCCTCTGTGACACATTTGGTTTTTGTGTCAAGCACAAATGTTTTTGGAGCATTTTAGTAAGTTCTTGAATTTTCTTTGATTACATCAACAATGTAATTTCTTAAAATGAAGCATTATATCAAAGAATAAAGTGACCCAATACAAGTTAATACTTAATTCATACTTGTATCATCCTAGACAATCATAGAGAGCTCTATGGTCTAATCAATTTAGAAGGTATAAATCCAAGGCCTGGGAGGTTCACCACTAACAATGTGGCTGGAAATCATTAAGTGCTCTACAGAATACATAAACTTGGACATAATAATTTTCAAGTTAGGTAAAGATCCCTGACATATAATGTTTGGAATAAAACACCAAATCTATGTATTTGGAATACATTATAAACATGACAGTAAAATCTTAAAAGTTGCTCCAGAACTTTTGTCTGCCTCCTGCTTTCAATGACTCCAAATTTTGATTTGGTTTTCTTCACTTCCAAGATTTCTTCCCTGAATTTCAAAATTGCTTATCTTGACATCTACATGGGGCTATCTAAAAGACATCTTAAATAAGGCAGTCCTCACTTTGCTTGCTCTCAATATACAGACATTTCAGTAACCAAACTTTAAATTATATCAGTCTTCCAATAACACAGTTCCAATTCCAGTTACCATAGTACATTAACTCTAGGTGATTGCCTACATTACAAACTTTGCTGCTACCTCTTCAGTCCACAAGTTGCTACATAAATAACAGATACATTTCATCATCAGAGATCAATTGTATCACTTATTTCCAAGTCTGTTGACAACTGGCCATTGAGCATTTGTAATTCAGTTCATGCACAGACAGCAAAGCATGTGGTTATGTTACCTCTTTATCTCCCATAATAAACTCATAATATTTTACAAAAGTGATAATTGAGAAAGAAAATTGGCCAACAAAACAGAAAGTGCAGCAAAGAAAGAAAAAGTGTTAGCTGATAACACTAGAAGTAAAATAGAATAGAACATAAATGGAGTTAAAGAAGAAATAGCTGATCTTGTAAATGTTAGCATTACCTCCCTTTGATAGACTCTAGATACACTTTCAGAGGGGCTTAATAAAGGCAAATTTACCAACATAAATGAGGAAAGTGGTTGTAATGGAAAAGATGAAGATATCTCAGAGGAAATGATGCCAGCAAAGAAATTCACATTAAAGAAATTCTCGCAAAAGTTTCACCACAGTGGAAGCACAAAGGATCTAAATTTGGAAAGGAATAAGGCGAATTTTCAGTTTTTTTGTCAAGTACATGCTGCCAGGTTGAGAAAATCTATGTCAACAGTTTACATTATTCTTCACAAATTCTCTAAGATTTCTGGAGGGGTCAGTAACTTGTTTCACTGAAGCAAAACTGCAAAGTCCTAGGTCAGGAAGAGAGTTGGATAGTGCCTTTATTTTGTTTATAGTCACAGAATCACAAACTATTGCTATATTCAGAGCTTCCGTGTCTCCTTCCTGATCAGTATTTTCCCAGTAGTATCCTCTATAAAATGGGCAAGCCAGACACAACTGCTAAGAGAAGTGAGAAGGAGGGAGTTATTCAATGACTTAAGGAAGTATCAGACAAAAATGATATTTTAAATCATGGTGGAAGATATAAAAACTTGTAGATCTAAATAACATAATCTATTTTATTTAAATGTTAATTTGATTATCCACTGGTGTTTTTTTTTGAGAATATTGTTAACTATCATTAAATAAATAAGTCTGTGTTGCCACAGCCTTTGGAGCACACTGTATAGAGTGGTCCATGTTGAGGAGCAGCTCAGTTACAAAGCAGCAACCAAGTTTGGTGAATCGGTCATCAAGGCTTCCAGTTTTGGAGTGTGTAGCTGAAACCAATGTTGGTTTTCTGTTCATGATGTCATGACTTACATGGATGTCACTATGGGTCAGAAGGCATACCTTGGTAGCATATTTTTCATCTTCTGAAAAATGACTGCTTATTTCTCTGAGGTGCTCACCAAGAAAACTTGAAACAGAATTGTGAGTACCCTACATGTCGTATTCTATAAACACACCATGCAAATTTGGTGATTATCCATCTGAATGCTTCAAGTTGATTCAACAACTTAAAACAACAGACAGAAATTTAATTTTAATGTTGCTTTTACATTTGGGATATGTTTCATTATACCTGAAACCCAAACAATGTACAAAGAGTTTTTCAAAGTATTGATACCATTCCAGTTGGTAATGTTTAGAAAAAGAGTTCAGAATGACATAATGATGTGATCTTTACAAATGTACACACAAATATACCTTATTTTATGCTCTCAGTGCAGGCGGGTGTGTGTGTGTGTGTGTGTGTGTGTGTGTGTGTGTATGTACATTCACAAAAATACATCAATTATTTTACTCACTATTTATCTATTCAACCAATCTGTATAAAGTGTTCACTCCCGGCAGATGGATGTGAGAACAGCAAGAACCATCTATCCATGTGGACATCCAGGTTACGGAGAAGAAGGCTGGGGTATCACAAGGGCAGGGAGGATCAGACAAGCTAGCGATTTCCACTGAGGAGAGTATGACTAAGCCCATTTGACTCTAGTGCTCTACCCAGCCTCCAGAGCATGGAGCCGTTTCATAAACCATTTTCATCATGAAATTCCCTGAGGATTCTAGCGTCAAATCCTCTGTCCACTAGTCTGCTATTGTCTGTGTGCAGCCACTCGCGGTGAAGGCCGTCTCTCTCCAACACCAGTAGAGAATGAGCTACAGATTCTTTACCTTTCCTTCTACTTCCTCCCTGTTCCATTTTTCTGCTTTTAATGTTTTCTTCTGGGGCAAAAAGGATGAGAAGGGGAAAACACGATAATGACATATTAACGAAACCACTAAACTTCTGCTTAGGGTCTTTGTTATTTCTTAATTGACCCTTGGGGTAAAACTGTCTGCCATGGAGAGGACATAAAGAACCATATTTATGAAAATATGGCGCTTACATATTCTCAGTCCGTGGTTAATTTTCATATCCATCTCAAACATAACTTGAAAGGCAAAGTGAAATGGTGATAAGGTAAGAATTGTGCAGTATGAAAGACGAGGGCTTGAATCCTCACTGTTTTGCCTACACGCTGTGACGCTCTGGCAGATTCCTGAGCCTCTATAGTTGTCAGTTTGTTTCTATGTATTAAGGAGCTAATGAATATCAAATACAGAAGAGGGAGGGATAGAGTTTAAATACAGAAACAGTTGTCAATAATTATTTTTTCTTCCTATTGAACAGATATGAACACGATCTTTAATTTTCATATTATTTAAACTGAGAAATAAAATATAACAACGTTTATTGAAAACTTACTATGTTCTAGGCCCTGGTCTTAGTGCTTTTATACATCAGTCTGCTTCATTCTTATAACAAATTTATAAACTAGGAACGATTATTACCTCTCTCTTATAGTCAAGGAAAATGAGGTATGCAGAATTGCAGTAATTTGCCTGAAGTTGAAAATCAGACAGCTAGAATCTGGCTCTCCCATCTCTTCTGTGCTGTTATCCACTAGACCACAAATCTCTTTACTAAAGCATCATATCTAAACATTTCTTTCAAATCATCATTATATAAAATCTTAGGGAAAGATTTCCATCTAAAGTATTGAAGCAGTTAATTAAAATATTCCTATCTCGGACAGTGTTTGAATGGACTATTGTTGATGGGCTACAGGAGAAGGTTAATTCAAGAGATAAATGAAAAATTCTGAGTTCAGATGACAACACTAAAACTGAGTTGATCACCAGACTACCAAATGTCAGTGAACCCTAACTGCGATCACCAGACTACCAAATGTCAGTGAACCCTAACTGCGATCACCAGACTACCAAATGTCAGTGAACCCTAACTGCGATCACCAGACTACCAAATGTCAGTGAACCCTAACTGTGATCACCAGACTACCAAATGTCAGTGAACCCTAACTGTGATCTGCTCCTCCCCAGTTCCCTGCATGTCTGGATTTGGACATGATTAATTATTGAAGTTAATCTCAATATTCACAAATAATTTTTATATAAAAAAGTGAGGGATTTTATTTAGAAAGATGCTAAGCACATATCTGTCTCATTAAGACTTAAAGATAATTACATCTTCTTTTATGTAGAAGGACACACTTCTTAAAAGAAGAAATTTAAAAACATTGAAGAAAATAAAGGAAGATGAAGATTCTAATTTATCAGGTCTTTGACAAGAGAGGAGAGAGAATTATTTATTGAGTAGTAACCATCCATCTTCCTATAGTTGGAGAGATGTGATGGGTGTGTGTGCATGCCTGTGTGTGTGTGTGTGTGTGTGTGTGTGTTTGTGTGTGTGATTATTGGAGGTGAAGTGGGCTGGCTGTGAACTTCTTTAAACATAGTCAGAACTGGTGACTCTCAAAAGATTTCTCCAGCCTTTGGCCTGAACAAATTTCTCTCTGACCTAAGGCTGATGATTCTGATGATTGATTATACTTCTGTCCAGTAAGCTGTTAGAGGTGAGAGATGAGTCTCCCTGAATCCCTTATCATCTTACACTCTAGCTTTCTTTTATGTCTGGCACTAGCATTGTACTTTGGCCCTTCAGTCATCACCTCCACTTTCACATTCAAAGCTCTTACTGAAGGGTTCCAAAATGTCACAAAGATAAGATATATGAATGTATGGAGGAAATGGAGACTCCTCAGCTCTATTTGTATTTACTTTAATCTTTCCAGTAAGAACAGAGTGATACATGTTACTTTCTGGCTGGCAAACTACAAGAAAAAGGCGGTTTGCCACAGGAACACTATAGTATTTTTTCCAGAAGAATAATTGGTTTAACCTGTTGAGAAGCACCCTCTTTGTGCGCGCGCGTGTGTGTGTGTGTGTGTTAATGGTAAATCTTGATTTAAATAGAAGACTGGTGTTGATTAGTTTTCTGATTTACCAAAGGATTCTTAATATATACCCTAAGTACAAAAGAAATATCATTTTTAAGGAGTCTGTTTTGTTTTACTATAACTTACGTATTTCAGGATAAATAGCACTTTCTAATTTTATTGTCAAGTAGATTCTTAGTAATGATTGTTTGTGATGTATATAAAGTACCTACATTTGGGAAGAGGTTGGATTGAGTTATCTCCCAATTGTCTTTGCAGAATTCATGACATCTCTGTGTACTTAAGCAACCAAAGGAAGAAAAGTCAGAGATGGGTCTGTTCTTTCCCTTGCTTGCCATGGCAGTTCTGGCGTTTCTCCTTCACTGGGTGTGGCTATCAGTTTCTTCAAGCTCTTAGGAGCCATTCTCACAGCAAGTATGCAGTGTCTTCTAGAGTCCACATCAGGATGTTAAATTCACATCTCAGGAGAGTGCTTCCATCTTAATAAACTCTCCCTCATCTAACTTCACCTTCTTCCTGCCCTCTTGCTCCAGCGCCTTCAGAATCCAGTCCCACACACATGCTCATGATTCCTGCCCTTACACGTCGGCTGGGTCCTACAGCTGCTTCAGCACCTAGTCCCATTCCCCCCTCAGCAGATTCAGCTCATCTCTGGCCATCTTATATTATTTTTTAACCACCTGATACATTTTACGGAACAGTGTATTTCCTTCCATCAAGATACCATCCGAGTTTACCATTAATGATAATTTTAAGACTACACAACTACCTTGTATATCCATATATCATGGCAGGTCAGTACTCCATTTGCTGCCAGGAAGGGACCCTCACTGCTAGGCAGGCAGTGTGTGACCCAGACCCAAAATTTCATCTTAGAATCTGTTTCCTTAACCACTTTCAGTAGCAACTGTAGCAGGTTGGGTTTCCAGGAAAACAGATTCCAAACACACATTAGCAGGCAAGAAGTTAACTGATGAGTGCTCTTGGAAATAATACCTGTGTAGAAATGGAAGAGAGTGGAAATGAACAGAGTAGAAGATGGGCCATAATGCAGTCACAACAAGGTCTCAGCTGACCCGTGGGAACCTCAAAGCTGGATTGGCCCCTTAGAGTTGTCCCATGATAGGGCAAGAAGTCTAGACCTTTACATTCTCACATCAACCAGTCACACCTTCAGGAAGAGTGTGTTTCTTTGGGGAAGGTAACTCCTCAGCAGAGGGCAATTAGCTGAGAGGACTGATATCTGAGATCTGTTATCCAGCCTCTGGGGAATAATTCCTTCAGGCTTGAAGGAGGACCTGGATGGCAGTGCACAGCATCCATTAGGACCTGATCCATACTGCTTCTGTGGAAAATCTACAATCAACTTATTTAACTTGTATTATTATTTCTATAAAGACTACCCTTCTTTCTATCCCCATATCACAAACTATGTATTATTTTCATGTACTGCCATATAGTCTCTACATTGAAGACAACCAAAAATTTCCCCCTGCTTTAGTTATCCCAAGTCTACGCATAACTTCAGAGAAGAGTCACATCTATATGAGCATATGTATTGAGAACAGATGGCATATTTGGAGCATGGAGCAGTACGCAAGTTGTACAGTTTTCTCTATGGAAATTATAAGTACAGACACATTTTGGCTACTTGAGAATGGACTCAATTAGAATCGAAGAAGTCCTTCCCCCAACCCCGCCAATTAACAGGCAGAAATCTGGAGTCAGATCTTCTTTTGTGTGCATTTCTTCTATGCTGTTCTACATCTGGTCCTGTTATTTAGCAAATAGCGTGCTGATCAAAATTTGTGATCTCCTTTTCTTACACATAGTTTAGGCTTCTCTCTTTTTATATTTTGGTTTTAATTTATATAATTTTGATAGTCATCTATTTTGTGGATGCTGGATATTGGATAAGATCCCAGTGATATCACCATGGTGCCAAGAGATATTGTTGAAGGCTTGAAGAACGACAGCTCAGAAAGAGAAGACAGAGATAAACGCTACACTTTTGTTAGAAAGTCTCTGTCTCTACTGCACTCAACACACAGGCACACGCAATCACCCTCATCCATGTATGCTTCCTGATCAAAGATTAGCCTGTTAGTTAGAACCTTGATTTCTCTAAACATAATTATCAATAGCAGATGTTTACTTGTGGACTTACTTATTTTTCATCAAAACATTTTAATTATTATTTTTAGTTTATACTTTTTTAGAGCTTATAGTTATTTATCTAGAGTTATTAGTTATTAACTCACTGATTAAGATGTAGAATACAACAGCAACAATGTTATAATGTGTATTTTTAGCTAGGATAATGAATAAAGGTGATTGGTCCCATATGCCTCAAATAAAATACTAAAAAATATGCTTTTGGCTATCACTTGGGATTAATTTTTTCAAAACTTTTTATTTTGAGGTATCAGACTTACAGAAAGTTGCAAGATTACTAAGAATTCTCTTCACTCAGATTTCTCAAATGTTAACATTTTATATTTGCCATATCCTTCTCTATTATTGTTTATTATGTAAATCTAATTTTTTCTGAACCATTTGAGAGTAAGTTGCAGACATGATGCCCCCAACTTTAAATACTTCAATATGTCTTCCTATAAACTAATATATTCTTTCACATAACTGCAGTGTAATTATAAAAACAGGAAACTAACATTGATATAATACTATTATCTAATTTATATACCTTGTTCAGAGTTTACCGGTTATCTCAATAATGTCCTGCCAATTTATAATTATAGTTAAGTATAATTACAATTGCTTTTTCTTTCTTTAGAAGAGTAACGTTTAGTTATGGGTCCTTAATACATAAAAGCTCTGAAAATGTATGCTATATTTTGTACTTGTGTTCACGTGTACTTTCCCCTCTGGGAAAGCGTCTATACATTTCATCAGATTTTCAAAGAGGCCAATAACCTCAAAAAAATTTTATGGACCATTGCACTGGGAAGTAAGTAGGGGCAGAATGGGGCCCAGAGGCAGGAGTACATGGCCTGTACTTGCTCAAACCTGGTGGAGATCTAGGCAACCAGATTCGTATGGTTCCCAAGGTTTGTGCCTGGTTCTGTTCTACTCAATAGGGCCCAAGAACAGATAGTATATGAGATACAAATCCTCAAGACAAGGGTAAACAAAGTGTTTTCAGGGGCTTTGGAGAACAGATGTCAAGAAGGAATTAGACATTTAAGATACTGGGAGAAGTGCCAGTAAAGGAAAAAGAGAGGGACCAGGAGAAGGAAGACAGAGCTTATTGGAAGTGGTGCAGGTCTGATACCTGTGAAGGAGAGGGGGAAGAATGGAGGAAGAATGTGTATGAAGAGTGTCAAACTGCAGCAGAATTCTAAGAAAATTTAGCCAGGCCAGGTGAGTCCTTGAGTTAAAGTCCTCCATAAGAGGAGACCCAGGTTGGGCAAGAATGGACCTCTCTGGTACCCCTGCTATGTTTTTACATTGACCGGAAACAGCAACTGATAAGCATGACCTTGGAATAAATACAATGATGGATCCACAGTACAGCAGCTGGGTCCATTAGCCAACTATGTTCCCTTAGCAGATAAGCAATACATCTCACACAGGTGAGTCCATCCGGTTCCCCTGTGTCACTATCTGAGGTACCTGGAGCATGCTAGTAGTTAACATGATAGGGGTACAATCAAGCAAATAAGGAGTACAAGCTCTCATTCAGGAGACCTAACAAACTACAAGTGCTCCATAAATGATAGTTGAATAAATATCACTATTGTAATCAATGTTCCACATGCGTTTCTAAGTGGTACAGAAAATATCTAAATCTCAATACTAACACTTTTACTTATGTTAGAACATTTGAAGCGGCATGCAATTGCAATTACATTAATAGGATTATAAAATGTCAAAGACATTATAGAGTTGACCTCAGTAGCTTTATATATTTTTTAAAAAAACTCTTCAAAAGTATTGATGATTTTTCTATTTGTTTTTGTTACTTTCCTTATATCAACCAAAACTTTATTTTTGCTTTTGTCACAACTTACATTCCACTGAAAATACACATTTGAGCCTATGATCTAAATGTAAATGCAGACTTCTTTCAGAATTTGTGCATATTTTCCAGCTGCTTTGTGATAGGTAGCCAATTATGTATAATATATCATAGAGAGGAAGCAATTACATTCATTTTCTTGGGCACTGAGAAATTTGATAAGGGTGACAACACTTGGCACAGTGAGCTGTGATAACAGTTAATTTTTTAAAAGGCATAAAATATAGGACAGTTGAATTGAAGCCATTTGTTTTTAAATTGTTGGAAACTGCATTAACTTAGATGCTTTCAGATGACAAGAGGGAATGAAAAAATTAATTTAGAAATCGGTTCCAAATGCACAATGAGTACTAGGCTCATTCACTTAAAACAAAACACTTCATCCTAAGAATAAACCAACTCCTGGAACCTAACAATTAGCTTCACATGGGACTGGACCTTTGTGTAACTGAAGAAGGCAAAGTCTTCTCACTATGCATAATGTTGTTTTACTGAACTCTTTTCCATTTAAAAATGATGCTCCTTTTCCTATTTTCTGCAAGGCAACCAACATCCACATTTCTTCTTCTTCTCTTCATTAAAATACTCTCTCAGGGAGATCAGGTAAATTTATCAATACTCTGAGATAGGTGAGTTACAATTCTAATAAATGCACAGAGTATTTCCATCTATTTATTCAGTGGGCATCTCTAATGGGACAAATGCTATACAATCTACTCACTATACCATGTGTGCATTGAGAGTCACGTACTGGACACAGTAGTGTTATGAAAGGGGCTTCACATGAACTTGAGGCAAATTTGCCCTGTGGGTGTGTTGAAATGGGGTGGGGGGAAACAATTTAGTCAGAAGGAGTAGCATGATCAGTGATATGGAAGTGGGCACAGAGTCATCCATTTAGGAAATTATAAGTGACATGAAGTCTAGAGCAAGTGACATGGTAACAATGTCTCAAATTTTCTGGGGCCCTCCTAGCTCATACTTGTTGTTCTGGCATAATGAACAATACTCGCTTTTGGTCACAGATGTTCAGTTTGGACATCACAGGATCACTTTGAGCATAGAAAAGATGTGAGAGAGATGGATGATGAGGTTAAAGAGATAGGCAGGGACTGTATTATGGGTACAGCAAGGCATTTGAACTTTCGCTGAAAGAAGTGGGAAACTTCTACTTTTTCTAAATTTAAAAAAAGTCAGAGGTCTAATAGTGAACTGTCAGGCATTAGTAAGATGGGGGAGGCTTTATGGCCGATCACTTCCTAATAACATCAGTCCATGCCATATATACTATTTCTCATTTCAAACACTGGTTTTCCTCTAGCTTCATCTATTTCCACATCTAAACATTAAAGCCTGGCAGCTTAGCTATGGGCTTTATTATTTTAAACATCAGTGTAAACAAGATTATTTTGTAATATCTACTAAATAAAAAGGTTTCTTGCGTGTTTCAGATATATCATGGGAAGGATTATGCCTGAGTGAATTGTTAGAGAGCATTAGTAATGGCTTTAAACAACCATGGAGTATGTTATACAATTTTCTTTAAGAAAATGAAAATATTTAAAATAAAGAGAAAAATTAAAACCCATTCTCAAGATTTTCTTCCTTTCCTCTAAGATGAAATTCTGCAAGTAGCCTGTCAGGTAAGCCTACAGGTCCCCTGAGATGAAGTATCCTAAGTCACCTCAGCAGAGACCATTCCTTTCCTGGATTTCATTAAGGCTCTGCTGTGAAAAATATCTTCTTTCCAGTGACTCCAGAGAGTTCAGTGGAAGCTGTGGAAAATGAACAGGATAAGCACAGAGTAGCACTGATGATTTTGTAATAATTCCAGTGCTGTTTCATGGACTGCACACTGAGTTTAGTAAACACAGTTTGCTGATCCATGCCAGGAATTTTGCTGTAACAACAAAGTATACCTATGTGTACAGAGAACCAAACACAAGTGAGAAGAACAGAAAGCTACATATTTACACGAGGAGAAATTCAGAGCTCATAATCAGGTGGAACAGTAGGACCGATCTGTGTTTTGTTTCTTTGGGTATTATTATAGTACTTCATTTGCGCTCTCAGGCACAAGCTTTAAATTTTCTTCCATAAAATACATATTATTATGGGTTTTTTTACATAAATTATTTGCAGTGAGATAAAGGCACATGTTATTTTGAGACAAATTCTGACTGTTCCTTGAGTAGAAGAAATAGGGCAAAGAGAAGGCAGGATAATGGTATAGCGCAAGTTTGAGGTCTGAGTTTATCCACAAAACGTTTCTCAGAGGTAAGCTGAACTGCCCTCAGATTAGCTGGTCCATTGCCAAGCTTCATTAATCCACATCCACCCACGAGCATCCCTTTTACTCTACACACTTTTGTTTGTGAATATTTTCTTTGCCTTTATTGACTATGTCCACACTGAAAGTAGCTTGTGTGGCATAGAACACAAACAAGGGGCTAATGAAAAAAGTGTAGAGACAGTGTCAAAAAGTGCCACAAAATAATGCCGTAACTACACAGAGCCACACTCTATAAATAGAGTTAACTACTCTCAAAAGTTACCAGACATTACTCATTCTACAATGTCAAAATGAAATGAAGATAACCTTCTTCCCCGGGGGCACCATGCTTAAAATATAATCATCAATTAAAATTACACACAAAATTATTAGAAATGTTAAACAAATGGAAAGTAATATTTGAACCTTTAGAATATAAAGGATTAATAAAAATAAGCAGAACACTAACACCTTTATAGAAAAGAAGTGTTAGGCTGAAATAAGAAGAGAAACAATTTGCTAATAAGTTCTAAAATATGATAAATAATGAAACAAATAAACTAAAAAAAAATAGAAGACCAGTTTTCATCCATGAAGTCAGAAAAGAGAAAAATAAAAATAAGGCTGTGATGGTTAATTTTATGTGTCAACTTGACTGAATCATGGGGTATTTGGCTAAACATAATTTCTGGGTGTGTTTGTAAGAGTGTTCCTGGATGGATGAGTTTAGCATTTTAATCGATAAGACTGAGTAAAGCAAATTGCCCTCTCCAATGTGGGTGGGCATCATCCAATCTGTTGAGGGCTTGAACAGAATTAAAAAATAGGAAGGAAGAGTTCACTCTCTCTCTGTCTGTTTGAGCTAGGATATCAGTATTCTCTTGCCCTCAGATTGGGATTGGGATTTATACTTTCAGACTTGGATTAGAACAACACCATGAACTTTCCTGGGTCTTCAGTTTGCAAGTGGCAGATCACGGAATATAAGAGCCTCCATAATCACATAAGCCAATTCCTTATAAATTTCTCCCTTTCTCTCTCTCCTTCTCCTCCTCATGTCTCTTTCTCTCTCTTTCTCTAGACAAACGTGACTAATGCAAATATTCAATGTTACTGAAGATGTAGTGAATTGGGCACTTTCATACGTTGCAGGAAGGAGTGTGAAATAAAACATCTTTCATATAATAGTAGAGAATATGATTTTTTAATGGCATATCCTTTATCCCAGTAGTTATATCTCTAAGAATCTATTCTAAAGTGGTAATCAGACATGTGTACAACTACAAATGTTAAAAACCAATCATTGTATTATTAGTTATAGATATGAAAATTTTACTAAACCAGAATATCCAATAATAAGAAAATGCTCAAAAAATAATCTTTCTATTCAGTGAGAACCTTATGCTGTCATTATTCAGGTTGTTTTATGAAGATCTGTATCACAGAAAATTACTTAGAAAATAATATTAAAATAAAAAATAGCAAACTATAAAATAACATATGAAGTATAAACCAAGCATTAACTTAAATATAAAAGAGAGGAAATACATCAAAACTTTGAATTTGTTTTATGTTGGTTAAAGAAATATGAGTGCTTTAAAGATTCTGCTTTAAAAATTTCCAAAATTTTCAGTTTTATATAATGGATATATGTATATTGTTTATAACATGAAAAATGTCAGTTAAAATAGAAAGCCATAGTTGAGACTGTTGTAGAGAATCGTTAAAATTATTAATAGATATTCCTAGAAGCCCGTAGGCTTCTGAAAAGTGCATCTAAATTTAGAAGGAAGAAAAACTAATGGTAATCTCATGTTACTTAACTTTGCCCTTTTCTGGTTGTTTATTCTATTCTTATTACTAAATCACATGTGCCCTATGTCATAGGTAATTCAGAATTTGGCATGGGATTTCAAACTGTAATACAGATTTTTACATTATTTGATTTATTCTACTAAATAGAATTGCCTACTTTTCTGATTATCCTAGTAATTCTTAATTTTCTATAATTTCTGTTAATTTTGAGATAAGTTCGAAGACTTTGAGCCACTAATAAATGTTTAGCTTGGTATTTCAGCATAATTTTCATACTATTCTTCAGATTCAATATTTTCCGAATTTCATCCACAATCTATAGAATTATATTGACTTTCTAAGGTATGAAGGAGCATAATAAGTTTTTTGTGCTATAAAAATTGGAGTCAAGGATAATGATACTTAAAGCTATTGTTAATAAAAATGAATTCAGATTCTGTTGCCAAAAGTGGAAAGTTTTAAACACGAAAAGAAAAAAAATCTTCAATCATTTATTTTAAAGAGGTCAGAAGTGACAAATGAATCACTGTCAGGGAGAAAATATTACGATGTCTAGAGAAAAAGTATCACCCAGAAATAACCATAGATTAATAGTTCTATTTCTCTTAAAGATACCCTCAAACGAATGACTTATTCATCATATTATTGAAACTTGATAGAAATACCCATAATAATATTTAGCCTCTCTTGTTCTGATTCTATATTCACAAAACAATTAGAATCCAACCTAGTTTGGAGTTTGTATCAAATTCTCCATCAGAAAGAGCTGTGTGCGGATGGAATTATCCAAGTTAGCTTGCAAGTTATCAAATAATGAATTAGCACCTGGATAGGAAATTATTCTCTTGTGAGCTTTGCCTATAATAAGTTAGCTTCTCATGGCCATTTCAAACATGTATACACTGATATAATTAAGTACAGTGTAGCGGTTAAGAGGGCGGGCTCTTGAGTCTGACTCTGTGTTAATAGGCTATCTAATTGCTACATGACCTTGGGCAAATCAGAAGACAGTTTCTTTCTCTGCAGAAGAGGGATAATAATATATACTTCAAGTGGTTGTTATGAGAATAACAAAACAGAATAAATAAGTTAGCATATATAAAATTCTTAGAAAAGTGGCACATGGTAAGTGCTCAATAAATATTAACTGTTGCTACTCCTAATACTATTTTATCATCTAAATTTGCTTATCTGCTTATTGTAACCAGAAAAAATAGCTTTAATGATTCTCAGCTTAAATAGCCTGTTAGTCTTACCAATACTTAAGCAAGTGGAATTCATGATGGAATAAGATCTCTACTTTGATAAAACCAATATGTGCTATTAAGCATCTTGCTTAGATCAAGTTTAAATAATTATGTATAGTGATATATTTGTATCTAGTTTTAGTGATTAAGTATTTAGTGATATATGCTTTTCATTCTATAACCTAAGCTTTAACCAATACATAATCTTTGGCATCATCTATACACACTATATTTCTTTCTTACAATTAGAATAGCGATTAAAGTGAAGCGAGAAAAAGCTTACTGTATTACAATCTGAGGTCACTTCCATAAGATTGGCACTTGCTCAGTATTTTATCACAATAAAATTTCACATAATTTGCTTTTAATTTATGGCAACTAAGAGAATATTCTATATTTCAAGCTTTAATTAAAGGTGTTTATCTCAATAAATGCCCCAAAATACACTCCAGTGCTTTGCAAAATTAACTCATTTCTTCCCCTAAGTGGGAGGTTTAAGTCAAAATGTTTCTGTTTCAGAAGTTTGGTGTCCTAATTATTCACATGTTTCTGCTCTAAAAACACTGAAGAAAGTTGCACTTCCTTTAAAATGTGAGCAAAGCAGCATCTCAGAGAAAGTTCATCAGTCACAATCCCAAGAGACCCCTTCAGTTCCACACAGATACCCTATCAGACAGTACTCTTTTTCTCTCACATTTCCTGATAATTGCATTGAAATATCACTCACTTATAGTGTAAGGCTGTGAGGAAGAAAAGTAATTGCATGATGATATACTATGCTAGAACTGTGTTTTGTAATATTAATCTTAAAAGAAAAGAAGTTCTAATTTCATTCAAGCACAGTGAAATGGTTAATAAGCAAAACTCTAGAGACAGGCATTACAACCTTCAAGACGGTGGAGGAATAAGATGTGGAGATCACCTTCCTCCCCACAAATACATCAAAAATACATCTTCGTGTCGAACAACTACAGAACACCTAATGAATGCTGGCAGAAGACCTCTGACTTCCCAAAAGGAAAGAAACTGCCCACATACCTGGTTAGGGCAAAAGAAAAAAGAAAAAACTGAGACAAAAGAATAGGGATGGGACCTGCACCTCTGAGAGGGAGCTGTGAAGGAGGAAAAGTTTCCACAAACTAGGACGCTCCTTCACTGGCAGAGATGGGGGGTGGGTGGGGTGGAAGCTTTGGAGCCACGGAGGAGAGCGCAGCAACAGGGGTGCTGAGGGCAAAGCGGAGAGATTCCCGTACAGAGGATCCGTGCTGACCTGCACTCACCAGCCTGAGAGGCTTGTCTGCTCACCCGCTGGGGCGGGCGGGGGCTGGGAGCTGAGGCTCGGGCTTCAGAGGTCAGATCCCAGGGAGAGGACTGCGGTTGGCTGTGTGAACACAGCCTGAAGGGGGCTAGTGTGTCACGGCTAGCCAGGAGGGAGTCCAGGAAAAAGCCTGGACCTGCATAAGAGGCAAGAGACGATTGTTTTGGGGTGAGTGAGGAGAGGAGATTCAGAACACCACCTAAACGAGCTTGAGGGACAAGCGTGAGCTGCAGCTATCAGCGCAGACACCAGAGACGGGCATGAAATGCTAAGACTGCTGCTGCAGCCACAAAGAAGCCTGTGTGCAAGCACAGGTCACTCTCCACACCCCTGCCCCCGGGAGCCTGTGCAGCCCACCACTGCCAGGGTCCCATGATCCAGGGACAACTTCCCCAGGAGAACACATGGTGCACCTCAGGTTGTTGCAATGTCATGCCTGCCTCTGCTGCCACAGGCTCACCCGCATTCCAATTATAGCTACCGTCCCCTCCCTCCCCCTGCCTGAGTAAGCCAGAGCCCCCAGTCTGCTGCTCCTTTAACACCCTCCTGTCTGGGCGAAGAACAGATGCCCTCAGGCGACCTACATGCAGAGGCAGGGCCAAATCCAGAGCTGAATCCTGGGAGCTGTGCGAACAAAGAAGAGAAAGGGAAATTTCTCCCAGCAGCCTCAGGAGCAGCGGAGTAAATCTCCACAATCAACTTGATGTACCCTGCATCTGTAGAATACCTGAATACACCACGAATCATCCCAAAATTGAGGCCGTGGACTTTTGGAGCAACGGTAGACTTGGGGTGTCCTATATGTGACAGACTAGTTTCTGATTTTTATGTTTATCTTAGTACAGTTTTTAGCGCATGTTATCACTGGTGGATTTGTTTATTGGTTTGGTTGCTCTCTTTTTTTTTTTATTATTTTTTAAATTTTTTGATTTTAATAATATTTTTATTTAACAACTTTATTTTATTTATTTTCTTTCTTTCTTTCTTTTCTCCCTTTTCTTCTGAGCCATGTGGCTGACAGAGTCCTCATGCTCCAGCCAGGTGTCAGGACTGAGCCTCTGAGGTGGGAGAGCCGAGTTCAGGACATTGGACCACCAGAGAACTCCTGGCCCCATGTAATATCAATTGGCGAGAGCTCTCCCAGGGATCTCCGTCTCAATGCTAAGACCCAGCTCCACTCAAAGACCAGCAAGCTACAGTGCTGGACACGCCATGCCAAACAATTAGCAAGACATGAACACAAGCCCACTCATTAGCAGAGAGACTGCCTAAAATCATAATACAGTCACAGACACCCCAAAACACACCACCAGACGCAGCCCTGCACACCAGAATGACAAGATCCAGCCCCACCCACCAGAACACAGGCACCAGTCCCCTCCACCAGGAAGCCTACACAAGCCACTCAACCAACCTTATCCAATGGGGGCAGACACCAAAAACGATGGGAACTACGATCCTGCAGCCTGGGAAAAGGAGACCTCAAACAAAGTAAGTTAAACAAAATGAGAAGACAGGGAAATATGCAGCAGATGAAGGAGCAAGGTAAAAACCCACCGGACCAAACAAATGAAGAGGAAATAGGCAGTCTACCTGATAAAGAATTCAGAGTAATGATAGTAAAGATGACCTAAAATCTTGGAAATAGAATGGAGAAAATACAAGAAAAGTTTAACAAGAACCTAGAAAAACTAAAGAGCAAACAAACAATGATGAACAACACAATAAATGAAATTAAACATTCTCTAGAAGGAATCAGTAGCAGAATAACCGAGGCAGAAAAATAGAAAAGTGACCTGGAAGATAAAATAGTGGAATAACTACCACAGAGCAGAATAAAGAAAAAAGAATGAAAAGAATTGAGGACAGTCTCAGAGACCTCTGGGACAACATTAAACACACCAACATTCGAATTACAGGGGTCCCAGAAGAAGAAGAGAAAAAGACAATCAAGTCCAGGAAGCGCAGAGAGTCCCATACAGGATAAATCCAAGGAGAAACACGCCAAGACACATATTAATCAAACTATCAAAAATTAAATACAAAGAAAAAATATTAAAAGCAGCAAGGGAAAAGCAACAAATAACATACAAGGGAATCCCCAAAAGGTTAACAGCTGATATTTCAGCAGAAACTCTGCAAGCCAGAAGGGAGTGGCAGGACATATTTAAAGTGATGGAAGGGAAAAAGCTGCAACCAAGATTACTCTACCCAGCAAATATCTCATTCAGATTTGATGGAGAAATTAAAACCTTTACAGACAAGCAAAAGCTTAGAGAATTCAGGACCACCAAACCAGCTTTAAAACAAATGCTAAAGGAACTTCTCTAGGCAGGAAACACAAAAGAAGGAAAAGACCTATAAAAACAAACCCAAAACAATTAGGAAAATGGTAATAGGAACATATTGATAATTACCTTAAATGTAAATGGATAAAATGCTCCAACCAAAAGACCTAGGACTGGCTGAATGGATACAAAAACAAGACCTGTATATATGCTGTCTACAAGAGACCCACTTCACACCTAGGGACACATACAGACTGAAAGTGAGGGGAAGGAAAAAGAAATTGCATGCAAATGGAAGCCAAAAGAAAGCTGGAGTAGCAATTCTCATATCAGACAAAAAAGACTTTAAAATAAAAACTATTACAAGAGACAAAGAAGGGCGCTATATAATGATTAAGGGATCAATACAAGAAGAATGTATAACAATTGTAGATAATTATGCACCCAACATAGGAGCACCTCAATATAAAAGGCAAATGCTAACAACCATAAAAGGGGAGATTAACAGGAACATGATAATAGTGGGGGACTTTAACACCCCACTTTCACCAATGGACTGATCAACCAAAATGAAAATAAATAAGGAAACACAAGCTTTAAATGACACATTAGACAAGATGGACTTAATTGATATTTATAGGAAATTCCATCCAAAAACAACAGACTACACTTTCTTCTCAAGTGCACATGGAACATTCTCCAGGAAAGATCATATCTTGAGTCAAAACTCAAGCTTCGGTAAATTTTAGAAAATTGAAATCATATCAAGTACCTTTTCCAACCACAACGTTATGAGACTAGATATCAATTACAGGAAAAAAAAAGTGTAAAATATACAAACACAGGGAGGCTAAACTCCCTAAATAACAAAGAAATAACACTCCTAAATAACAAAGAAATCACTGAAGAAATCAAAGAGAAAATAAAAAAATACTTAGAAACAAATGACAATGAAAACATGACGACCCAAAACCTATGGGATGCAGCAAAAGCAGTTCTAAGAGGGAAGTTTGTAGCAATACAATCCCACCTCAAGAAACAAGAAACATCTCAAATAAACAACCTAACCTTACACCTAAAGCAATTAGAGAAAGAAGAACAAAAAAATCCCCCAAAGTTAGAAGAAGGAAAGAAATCATAAAGATCAGATCAGTAATAAATGAAAAAGAAATGAAAGACACGATAGCAAAGATCAATAAAAGTAAAAGCTAGTTCTTTGAGAAGATAAACAAAATTGATAAACCATTAGCCAGACTCATTAAGAAAAAAAGGAAGAAGACTCAAATCAATAGAATTTGTAATGAAATAGGAGAAGTAACAACGGACACTGCAGAAATACAAAGGATCAAGAGAGATTACTACAAAGCAACTATATGCAAATAAAATGGACAACCCGGAAGAAATGGACAAATTCTTAGAAAAGTATAACTTTCCAAGACTGAACCAGGAAGAAATAGAAAATATGAACAGACCAATCACAAGCACTGAAATTGAAACTGTGATTAAAAATCTTCCAACAAACCAAAGTCCAGGACCAGATGGCTCACAGGTGAATTCTATCAAACATTTAGAGAAGAGCTAACACCCTTCCTTCTCAAACTTTTCCAAAAAATTGCAGAGTAAGGAACACTCCCAAACTCATTCAATGAAGCCAACATCATCCTGATACAAAACCAGAGAAAGATACTGCAAAAAAAGAAAATTACAAACCCATATCACTGATGAATATAGATGCAAAAATCCTCAACAAAATACTAGCAAACAGAATCTAACAACACATTAAAAGGATCATACACCATGATCAAGTGAGGCTCATCCCAGGAATGCAAGGATTCTTCAATACACGCAAATCAATCAATGTGATACACTATATTAACAAATCGAAGGATAAAAACCATATGATCATCTCAATAGACGCAGAAAAAAGCTTTCAACAAAATCCAACACCCATTTACGATAAAAACCCTCGAGAAAGTAGGCATAGAGGGAACTTACCTCAACATAATAAAGGTCATATATGACAAACACACAGCCAACATCATTCTCAATTGTGAAAAACTGAAACCATTTCCACTAAGATCAGGAACAAGACAAGGGTGCCACTCTCACCACTATTATTCAACATAGTTTTGGAAGTTTTAGCCACAGCAATCTGAGAGGAAAAAGAAATAGAAGTAATCCAAATTGGAAAAAAAGAAGTAAAACTGTCACTGTTGCAGATGACATGATACTATACATAGGGAATCCTGAAGATGCTACCAGAAAACTACTAGAGCTAATCAATAAATTTGGTAAAGTAGCAGGATGCAAAATTAATGCACAGAAATCTCTTGCATTCCCATACACTAATGACAAAAAATCTGAAAGAGAAATTAAGGAATCACTCTCATTTACCACTGCAACAAAAAGAATAAAATACCTAGGAATAAACCTACCTAGGGAGACAAAAGACCTGTATGCAGAAAACTATAAGACACTGATGAAAGAAATTAAAGATGATACAAACAGATGGAGAGATATACCATGTTCTTGGACTGGAAGAATCAACATTGTGAAAATGACTCTACTACCCAAAGCAATCCACAGATTCAGTGCAATGCCTATCAAACTACCAATGGCATTTTTCACAGAAGTAGAACAAAACATTTCACCATTTGTATGGAAACACAAATGACCCCAATAGACAAAGCAATCTTGAGAAATAAAAACGGAGCTGGAGGAATCAGGCTCCCTGACTTCAGGCTATACTACAAAGCTACAGTAATCAAGACAGTATGGTACTGGCACAGAAACAGAAATATAGATCAATGGGACAGGATAGAAAGCCCAGAGATAAACCCATGCACCTGTGGTCAACTAACCTATGACAAAGGAGGCAAGGATATACAATGGAGAAAAGACAGTCTCTTCAATAAGTGGCGCTGGGAAAACTGGACAGCTACACGTAAAAGAATGAAATTAGAACACTCCCTAACACCATACACAAAAATACACTTAAAATGGATTAAAGACCTAAATGTAAGGCCAGACACTATAAAACTCTTAGAGGAAAACATAGGTAGAACACTCTATGACATAAATCACAGCAAGATCCTTTTTGACCCACCTCTGAGAGAAATGGAAAGAAAAACAAAAAATAAACAAATGGGACCTAATGAAACTTAAAACCTTTTGCACAGCAAAGGAAACCATAAACAAGACGAAAAGACAACCCTTAGAATGGGAGAAAACATTTGCAAATGAAGCAACTGACAAAGGATTAATCTCCAAAATTTACAAGCAGCTCATGCAGCTCAATATCAAAAAAACAAACAAACCAATCCAAAATGGGCAGAAGACCTAAATAGACATTTCTCCAAAGAAGGTATACAGATTGCCAACAAAGACATGAAAGGATGCTCAACATCACTAATCATCAGAGAAATGCAAATCAAAACTTCAATGAGGTATCACCTCACACCAGTCAGAATGGCCATCATCAAAAAATCTACAAACAATAAATGCTGGAGAGGGTGTGGAGAAAAGGAAACTCTCTTGCACTGTTGGTGGGAATGTAAATTGATACAGCCACTGTGGAGAACAGTATGGAGGTTCCTTAAAAAACTAAAAATAGAACTACCACCCGACCCAGCAATCCCACTACTGGGCATATACCCTGAGAAAACCATAATTCAAAAAGAGACATGTACTATAACATTCATTGCAGCACTATTTACAATAGCCAGGACATGGAAGCAACCTAAGTGTCCATCGACAGATGAATGGATAAAGAAGATGTGGCACATATATACAATGGAATATTACTCAGCCATAAAAAGAAACGAAATTGAACTTTTTGTTGTGAGCTGGATGGACCTAGAGTCTGTCATACAGAGTGAAGTAAGTCAGAAAGAGGAAAACAAATACCGTATGCTAACACATATATATGGAATTCAAAAAAAAAAAGGGGGGTTCTGATGAACCTCAGGGCAGGATAGGAATAAAGAGGCAGATGTAGAGAATGAACATGAGGACATGGGGAGGGGGAAGGGTAAGCTGGGAAGAAGTGAGAGAGTAGCATTGACATATATACACTACCAAATGTAAAATAGATAGCTAGTGGGAAGCAGCTGCAGGGCACATGGAAATCAACTTGATGCTTTGTGATCACCTAGAGGGGTGGGATATGGACGTTGGGAGGGAGATGCAAGAGGGAGGGGATATGGGGATATATGTATACATATAGCTGATTCACTTTGTTATACAGCAGAAACTAACACAACATTGTAAAGCAATTATACTCCAATAAAGGTGTTAAAGAAATGATTAAACGAAGTACAGTATACAATGTAATTACTCAGTATCAAAATATTGCTTATTAATACACAAAACAAAGTGGATTATTCTTTAAAATATTATGCTGAATGAAAGAAGCCAGACATGTTAGCGTATATACTGTATAATTCCATTTATATGACACCAGAAAAGACAAGTTTAATCTACAGTGATATAAAGCAGATCAGTGGTCTCCAGGGACTGGTGTTGGTGTAGAGAAGGGTTGCAAAGCGGGTCAGAGGAACTTTTGGGATGATGGAAATATTTTATAACCTGATTGCGGTACAGTTACATAACCATACATTTTTCAAAATTCATAAGTGGGTCAGTACGTAAAGTATAAAGTTTGATTAAAAAAAAAACCCTAACATACACAGATACACAGACACATGTGAATGCACACACATGCATACACACACCTACATCTATTCACAATATAATAATCATATGCCTATTTTAAAGGCTTAAAGTCAAGATTAAAATGACTATTCAATTATCTGGGTTAATTATCTACTTCTCAGTATTAGATGAGTGACTTGGCACAAATTATTTTTGCATAATGAGATTGCTTTAAACACTAGAGACCTGACCTTTTCCTATAAATTGCTCAATTTTGGAAATTTATTAAACTGCAGGCTAGTACAAAAATCTCATCTTTCCTCAAATGATATTCATGTGATTTTAAAGGTGCTAACATCCATTAAAATAAATCATTTATTCCTTTCTATTAGGGGTGAATCATATAATATTACTCATATATCTTTTATATGTTGTAATATTTAAATATTCTAATATTTATTACAAAGAACCCATGTGTGTATTATAAAAAAAAATCAAAACCAGTTTTCCACCTATTTGACGACGGCCTAATGCAACATTCCTGCCATGATGGATGTGCTCTATATCTGCCCTGTGTAATGGGATTCCCACTGGCCACATAGAGCTATTAAGCACTTGACATGCTAGGACGATTGAAGAACTTAAAATTTAACTTTTTTTACTTTTAATTAATTTAAATTTAAATAGTCACATGTGGCTATTAGTTACCATACTGGACAGCCAGACCTACTACCTGGAATGGATGAAGTTGGTAATTCTTTGCACTTATGTCAATCTATTGTCTTACATTATGGGGGGATTCTCTCTACACCTTCTCACTCCTACTTAATAGGATGAAATACTCACATGATTTAGTCATATTCTGAGCTTTTGTTAGAATAATTTTACATGGGCAAGATTATTCCACATTAAATTATGTCATACATGAGTATGGTGACCTCAGAGTCTTCCTCCACACTCACAAGGCAGATGGAGAAAGCTGACTCCAAATCTGTCTCACTGGGCATAATTTGAGCCAGCTTATTTCTCTCTTCTCTTACACAAGTTGTTAGGTGCCTGGGAGTTATTGGTACCGGTTAGTGTTAAGGCTTTAAGTTTGAGAAATGGTAGAAGCCCATTAGCTAGTGTCTAATCTATTTATTCTAGTTCAGATTACTAAAGAGTCCGATCTTTGGAAAAATGGGCACTGGCTATTAATGAACCGTTTCTTATTTCCATTGCCTTTGTGTAAATACAGAAGGTTTTCTACCTGCTAGTGGTTTGGGTTCCAAAAGACTGTTCATAAATTCTAAATCACTAAAGAAGAATTTATACATTTTGTCCCTGGATATTTTTAAATGAGGCACAGTCATTTTCTTAAATGATCTGTACTTTGCCTTTCAGAGTGGTTCTATTTTGGAATGTTTTATTGTTATGGAATGTTCTGTTGTCTCTTCTTAATTTTCAGCAGAATCATATTCTCACTGCCTTTGCACATACTGGAAAGGATGAGGTTAGTGGTGCCTATATAGCAATACATTCTCAGCACACCCATAATAAAGAAAGGATATGAAATTTCTGACCATTTAGAGAAACTCTGATCATGTATATTTTAAAATGTTTGATCGTGGGTGTCAATTCTCTGCAGAGTAGATAGGGCCCACATTTATTTGTAATTCTAAAGAAATTACATTTTTTTCAACTATAATAAATGCGACAAAAATCTGAGATTCAAAATTAAAATTGATTGGGGAATACATGGTTTAAAAATCTTTTTAATGAGGTATATGAGCAAATTGTTTGAAGACCAGTGGTCTAGACCAATGACTAGCAAGATCTCAGGCTCCATTTATGGAATTTGTAAGCTGAGTTTACACGTAGGGAAGATTTGGTATTTCTATTGGCACTTGACCGGGAGGATGACTGGCAAAGTATCTGATCTTGGTATCCTGTTCCTAAAACCATTAAAATTTTATACTGATTTTAGATATTTAACTATAGCAATGATTGGTGAATGAAAAAGAACATATAGAGACACAAAGGTCTCCAGAATGACAAGGTCAACCCAGCCCTCTCTGATATCTGATTCACAACACTGACCCATTCACGGAAACCACTGTTATATACTAGCGCTTAGTATAGCGCTTGGCACAGTGCGGGCATGCAGTGAAGGTTTTTTGAATGAATAAGTAATCCTGGACATTGATAAGATATTCAACAATTTTTTCCTCCACAATAAGACATACACAAAATAACTTGTGCATGCACACACAAACACACATATCCTTGGGCATAAGCTTATTTTGCAATTTACAAAGACCCCATCAGAAATCTGATTCTCATTTTTGAAAATAATTATATATATGACTCTTTCTTCAACCTTGAAAGCTTCTTATTATTCTTGTATCTACCTTGTAGGAGAAACTGGTTTTGAAAAATATTTTTGCCTTGAGGTTTTCCTAATAGCTTATACTCTAGTCACAGGAAAATTCTGCTTCTTCGAATAAAATTATTGTTTTAATAAAACTTGTCTGCTTCAGAGATCATATTGCTTTTTCAAATTTAGCTTCAGAAAATATTTAAAGACTGAGGATTACCAAATTCTATTATTTTGTTTGCATCCAGAATGAATATTTAAATTACTTGCTTAATACCTACCTTTTTAATACTATTCCCTAATTCTTAGTAACTAAATTTTTCACTAGATGTTGTTTTAAAATACTATAAGAATTAATTGATTTGCATTATACCAAGCATTTGTGTAAGACTGAGCCCTCGTTATATAACAATTTATTTTTCTGTATTCCAAGCATCCCCACACGGTTAATGCCATCTGTTGTTAACTACCAGGATGCTAAAGGGCTTCTTCCTCAGTCTTTATTTACTATCTAAAATGAACATTTGCAAATGTGTAAAATTTATAAACAGAAACAGGAGACTCTATGCAGGATGTGCAAAAAGGGAAATCTCTTTTGCTCTCATCTTCTTTTACGCACAACGTGCCTATTGTGTGGTATTCCGGAGCTCCGGGAACTCTGCGGATAGACCCTTTGGCAATTAAGCAGTAAGATGATGATGACGCTCATCATAATAACCCTGAACTATTAGGGTTGTTGATTCAACAAAGAAAAGTTATATTTTGTTTGGTACTGGGTTAATGTCAAAGGTATTTACTTGAATTCTAGTGTTTGGAAATTTAATTATCTGCAAAATATGTACAGCTACTATTAATCGGGAGACGTGCTTAAACAGAACACGGATTAGCCACCGTCTGATCATATCTGATGAAGAGAATAAGGAAAAAAATGGGTATGATACAAGATTCACAGATGGATTCTTTTCATGTATCTGTGAGTCCAAAGATCTGCATCTTATGAGAGAGAGAGAGCACTCACAATGATCACTGACATTCATATACACATGTGTGTTTGTGTTTATAATGACATTTATCCCTCTGTTTATATAACACATGTGTGTTCTAGCTGCAGTCATATCTATATTCCTCAGGCAATCAGCTGGGATTCATGTTCTGCCTTTGAATACCATTTATTATTTTCCTCCTTTCACTGCCATTGCTCCTCTGCCTGCCTCAAAGTAGAGGAAGGAGGCCGGCAGCTGGGAAAAGGAATCCTTGCCCCAGCTCTGCCAACAACTAGCTCTATTACCTTCAGCAAGTGACTTCACCTTATCCTTTACTTACACTTCATTATCCTCATGTAAAAGTGTGTTGGACTAGACCACTGTGTGGTTTAACTTTTTGAAAAGCAGTTGTATCCTTAAAAAACCTTACCTGAAAAAACTACACTCAATGCCTGAAAGGAAGGCAGGTAACAGGAAAACTGCTCTGGGTTCTAGACTAAGTCTGGAGTCCTGCCCTCTCAGCAGCACATAAGGTACATCTGCAAAGCCCTAAAAACATAATTTTAGAACAACTAGGCTAGATTTTCTCCAAGGTTTTTTTCATTCTTAAATATTATGATTCAGGATAACATGCAGAACATTTATTAAACACTTGGAAAGTGGTTGCAGTTAATGATGAAAACTGAAGTTTACATTCACTGTATATTTCTTTTAGTTATACCTTGACAGTACTTCTTGGAACACATAATTGAAAATTACTTGGTCTCTATTACCACTGGTTTTGGACTCAGTGTGTTACCAAATGCTCTTTATTTTTGGGTTAAAATAATATCATTTATATGTATTATTGAATAATATATTCTATTTTTTCATCTGTTAAGTGAGGAAAACTGGATTAGATGTCTTCAAAGGTCTTTTCAAAGACTAGTAGTCAATTTTTCTCTGAATCGATGATAAATTTGGCCAAATTTAAGTACAGATAATTTGACTAAGGATGTTTCAATTAAAATGGATTTAATTAAATCCATATTTAAATAAAATTCAACTACAATGAATTTTAGCAAGAATTTTAGTCTTCCTATAGCCAACAATTTGCCCAATCCTCTTTCTTTACCAAGTCTGTTTTACAACATTAGACCAACCAAACTTCAGCTATTTCATTCATCTCCATACTCTAGACTCTTTCCACTGATAAAACCTACCTGTTCTTGCAAGAATATTCTTTTTAAAGTAGCCCCATTCTAAAATCTCAGAGGGGCCCTCTATATTACCATTGCAGCTGATTGCAAAAGGAACCACAAAAGTAACCCTTCTCTGTGATCATGCTTCTTGAAATATGACTTTGTAATAATTCTCAGCAAGAGGTTAGTGTCTACAACCTGACCCCTTGATTCTGGGCTGGTCTTGCGGCATATTTGTGTCTACAGAACGTAGCGGATGTGATGTTGTGCCAGTTTCAAGCCTAGGCTTCCAAGATGTCTTGTTTGTTTCTGCTCTCTCTTGCAACTCTGCCACCTCCACATGATCAAATCTGGACTAGCCTGATGGATAAGGAAACACACATGCCCCAGTTACCCTTGTCTTCCCAACTGACAGGTAGCCAATATTTGTGAATGAGGCCATTCAAACCAGGGAAGCCCCAGCCTACCTGTCAGCTCATTACAGATGCATGAGTAAGTCAAGCCATGATCAGCCAACATCATCCACTTTACCTGGTTCATGAGCAACTACAAATGGTTGTTATTTTATGCCAATGAGTTTGGAGTGACTTTTTTATGCAGCAATAGCTAAAACCCACTTCCACTGCCCAATTTTCTGTACTAAACAACTTTTGTCTGGACTAATATAAAAACATTCTCTTGCTCTGTCTCTAGTCTTCATATTCTCCATTGCATTGTCCCTCAGCAGTCTTCAAAATGCTGTATTCATATTGATGGGAATGGTAAAGATTTGCCAAGAAAAAGGCCAGATAATTTTAAGGGAATCATTTTCCACATCCTCTAATTTCATGGGTTCCTCTTCCCAAAATTGACCTGCCTTCCCAGAATGCTCCTGTGATCAAGGCATCATGCTGGTTTTTCTTTCCCATGTCCTCTTCACAAGATGCCAATTCAAAACATTGGTTTTGAGAAAAAGTCTTTATGAGCTGCCATATTTTTTTCAAAATATTTTTTAGGGAATATATAAGCAAAAATGTTTTAAAACCACTGCATCATTGCCAACTGCACTTCTTGGCATGCAAATGTGACCACTTTTCTCTCTAGTTTAAAATACTTCAACAGCTTCTCATTATTCACAGAATAAAATCCAAAATCCTTGGCTTGGTGATCAAGACCCTCCAAGACTTGGCTCAACCTAATTTTCTGGTTTTACTTCCCTTAATGAAACCTTGTTTTAGTTACACTGCACCACTTGGACCAAGGTGCCTCCTGAAGTTGGCTGCTATTGGAGTTAGGCTCCTCCTATCCTCCCAAAGAGACAGGGTGATGGGGCACCATCTTCCTTGATGATCAGGTTTCAAAGGGATCACTCCCATGTCCTTGAGAAAGGCAGTCCTGGGTTGTAAAACTGACAGGAGGCTTTAAAAAGCTTAAGTCTCAAAGGGGCAGAATTTACAAGTACAGTTTTCTAAAGTAAATGCTCTAAGGAAAAGGAGACCAGGGACCTGCAAGTGGGAAGAAGCCTGTCTAAAGTTTGGTCAAGCTGAGGGAAACGTTAAGTCTACCTTGGTCAGTATAAAATAGTATTTTGAAATGTGACACCATACCAAGTTATCTAACAAAGCTTTAGAGCTGGTTCTTACACTAAACTCTCTTTAGCAAAGGCTAAGAATTTCAGATGTCACCTACTCCAAACTTTCTCCCAATGTAGGAATTCCTTCTTGGTTGACTCTGAGAGTCAGTCATTCACAAAATTCTTTATCAGCTCTGACAATTAAAGTGATTATCTCACAAAGCAGTTATTCTATCTTTGCACGGTTCTAACTTAAAAAAAAATATTTCAGTATTGCTTTCTAATTGTAATACAAAGGCTTCTCACTAGAACCTTCTAAGTTGACTATTCCATGAGAAATTAGACAAAAATAATGTAGTTAAGAAATCTGAGCTTCTATTTTCAGAATAAAATCAATATATTACCAGATACTAGTTTTCTTAATTTGGGAGCATATGTGAAGCTTATTTTTGTCAAAAAAATAATCTGGTGATAGATATTTTAGGGGCATGTGAAGCAACTGTGGATAAAAGCTAGCTTTTATAATGCTTAGATATTTGATAATATATGAAACACCAACAATTAGTATAGAAGTGTCAAAATATTTGATAGAAATGTGGAATCATCATAGTCATCAGTGAAGTAACTTGCTGATGTTTGTTACACCTTAGTTTCCTTCATACATTTTTAGGCAAAAAGCAAAGGCATCTAGAGAAATGTGCCAGGTTATCAAAATATGTTGCTGTTTTAATGTGCCTGAAACCTCTGTCTTAAATGCAGTTAAATTTGCCTGTCTATGAAGCATTCTTCTCCTTACCTCTGTCTGCCTCCTTGAAAAGACTTAGTAATGGTTATAAATATTAACTAAGGTCAGCTCCCCCTTCTCCATCTCTAATTAGCTGGAATTCCTAAGACTAGATAGATAGCTATAAGCTCCCTTGACCTACCTGGGCGTCCCTTGACCACAGTAGGTATCACATTGAAACCAAGTGCCATATACTTTGGTAGAGTGAATGATAACTAATGCAGGATGGGATGCTATGGTTAACTGGTAAGGTGAAAGTTACTAATAGAAAATTGATTTTTGAAAATTCTCTAAACTTTCAAAGACTGAAAGATAGCTTCATTTCTTCATTTGAGTACCAGGCCAATCAACTTATTTATGTTTATAAGTCCTAATTTATGAAAAATAACTTAGATTTGTGAATCCTATGTTCAACATACTGAGATAACTGAAGGAATATCAGAGTTATATTCTTCATCTCAGTAACTCTCAGGAATAACTGGGGAATGATGACTATCCACATTAATTAAATTATTATTTTCTCTCAGCCTCTCTCTCTTTCTCACACACACACACACACACACACACACACACACATACACACGCAGGGCCATTGGAATTCACTTCTTCTAGGCTATGAGAATTGAACCCAAGATAATTCCCTCTCCTTGTATTAAATTATGCTGAAACCAAGCAAAAATAATTTAGCCGATTGCTCCAGGAAATACCTGCTTCTAGAAGATAAGAGTAAGAACCAACTAAACGGATTACTTATCAAGTCTAACAGCTTCCTGATCGAGACTTGCTTGAAGATCCTTGCCTCTGTGTGCCCAGCCATCCAAGGTTAGTTGTAAATGCTACCAAATTCTAACTGATTTCTAGTTTTGCAAGACCCCCTTAAGATCACCCAGTTCAGTCCCTAGAACTCTATAAATCCCTTGTCTTAATTTCCCTTTTGAGACTATTAAGACTCTGTCAAGGTTGTGTTCTCCCTTGCTGTAGTAAATCTAATAAAATTAACTTGATCAACAAATCTCTCAGGACTTCCGCAGCGGCGCAGTAGTTAAGAATCCGCCTGTCAATGCAGGGGATACGGGTGCGATCCCTGGTTCAGGAAGATCCCACATGCTGCGGAGCAACTATGCCTCTGTGCCACAACTACTGAGCCTGCACTCTGGAGCCTGCAAGCCACAACTACTGAGCCCGTGTGCCACAACTACTGAAGCCCACATGCCTAGAGCCTGTGCTCCGCAACAAGAGAAGCCACCACAATGAGAAGCACACTGCAACGAAGAGTAGCCCCCACTCACGGCAACTAGAGAAAGCCCGCGTGCAGCAATGAAGACCCAACACAGCCAAAAGGAATTTAAGCCCATTTGTCATGGCTTTCCAGTGCAATTGTAGGGACAGTGTCCTTAACCACCAACCCACTGATATCAGATGTTTCCCTTTGCCTATATCTTAATTACTGAAGACCTAATTTTCAGCATTATTTATTATATGGATATTATAGAGTTATTATAAATACAGATTAAATGGCATATCTGTATCAATAACCCGATACTACTAGTCTTATAAAATAAAGAACTACAGAACTTCTCCAAACCTCAGTTTCCTCAGTTACAAAAGAAAAAAAAATATTGTAAAACAGATTAAATTATATTCTACCGGTGAGTGTATTTTACAAATATAAAGTATCAAAGATGTACTGTTTAGGTAGTAGTCTATCAGTGGGCTAGAATGCTTTGTTTACTACAAAAGCACAAACAAAATTAATAACCCTGTGCATTTGGATTAATAAACTACCTAGATAACATGAGCTACCTTCTTCGCTGCAGACAGAATATGGGTATGTTCATACTTGATAACCTAAAGGAAAAACTTGAGTGTTCAATAACCATCTATTCAAATCTTCTCATCTAGGACCCTACTCCGCATTCTCCTGGCTCTTGCTTCTGACCTTTTGGCCACTGCCATGCTCATTAGCATCAGAGTATAAGCAAGAAGGAGGGATGTGAGCTGAGATAAAACTCCATTCTGCGTGTGACTTCTTGTTAGCAACTCTGTAAAATATTTGCTAGCGAAAAGGCTTTACTTTTGCATTTATCCTCTCCTCATTCAGGAGAGGGCTCAGAAAGGCATAGGCCATAAATACTGAACTTTATGGTCTGTGTACTACTATATCAAATGGCTTCAAAGGGATAGCTATGCCAAAATGTGTTATAACTAGCATCATTAATTTCTGCCCGTGGGGCTATAATTTTGACTGTTAAATCTTTGCCATTTACATGTACATAAGATAATATATATTTATGCATTATACATAAGCATAAATATGTGTATACTTCATACGTATATACTTCAAAGAAATGGATCTGTAAGGTTAATTGTTCTAAGAGTATATGGTGCTTTTTTTGCTTTGTTTTTCCTTTTTTTTTTTTGGTCTTAAGAGTAACAAAGATACTTAGCAGTCACTGTAGCTTAAAAAAAAAAAAAAAGAAAGAACGAAGGAGAAAAATATGTAGGCTTACCGTTTCATTTCAGGCTGACCTGACCCTGACTTTCAAATTGAAATGGATAAAGACAGAAAATGGAAAAGCCCTAGACATGGTAGGGACTTTTTAAAAAAGTTTTAAAATTCTCCATCTTCAAGTGGCTAAAAGAGGATTTACAGTAAATAAGAGTTTTGATTCAGCCATTAATATCAAATGAAGCATCTTGGGAGGTTTACATAGCTGGAGGCATTACTCAGAGACAGAGCTCCTCACTGTTCCCTCAGGGCACACACTGTTAGCAATCAGAGGCAGTTAACAAGCTCTATGCTGTGTTCTCCCCTGGTTGCAGCTAGGGAAACTTTCGAGAAGGTCTTCAAGAAACCCTTGATTAGAATTTTTCACAGTAGTCCAGCTTGGAGGACTCAAAGGGCAAATTCACCTGTGACCAGGGCTATATATAAGAAAAAGTTTAGTGATTAAAAAAAAAAAGTCTAAACCTATGTCTAAACCTAATCCCACAGAAACCCAGAGATTTACTAGTACATACCTCACATTCCTTTATTCTTTCTGGTTACGCAAAAGAAAAGAGGTTTACTGAAAAACAAACCTCCTCCACATCATTTTATTCATTTCGATAATATACAGTGTATAGTTATAACAATTAACTGTAAATATTATAATTGCATAAGCAGTGCTTTAAGACTAGTACATTTATTTTAGTGATTCAACAGTGAAGAAAGGTATACACATTCTCTGTCATGATGAGGGTCTCTTGGGCAGTACTAGGAGGTCAGCACTTACTTTAAGGTCAAGGCAGCTTGAATGGAAGTGATTCTACACCTCCAGGATCAATCAGGAGTGAACCCATGCTCCGGCTGCCCTCACCTGCCCTTCTTTGTTCTGAGAAACTGCCAAGATTTTTGCACTACGTAATACTCAATGGGAGAAATCTAAACCAGGCTTTCAGAGACAAAGCAAGCAATTGAATTAAAATATACCATAAAGAAAATAAATGAGTCAAGCCACAGACTGGAAAAAAGATTCACATTACAATTATCTGACAAAGGATTTGTATCTGGTCTATATAATGAAATCTTACAGAACAACATTAAAAAGGAAAACTACCCTCAAAGACAGGCACAAGATTTGTATAGATGTTTCAAAAAAGAAGATAAATAAAAAGCAATAAGCACATGAAAAATATTAATCATTATTAACTAGAGAAAGCAAATTAAAATACACAAGTATGGCTAAAATTAAAGACTGCCAATAACAAATGTTGGTAAAAAATGGAATGGCTAGAATACCCATACATTGCTAGGAGCATAAGACAGTATATCATTTTGGAAAGTTGGAAATTTCTTATAAATGAAACACATTTGTATGACATAACATTTACATATCTACTTCTATGTATTTATTAAAGAGAAATGATAATATATGTTTTCAAAGTCATATTAGCCTTATTTAGAGTAGCCCCAAATTGGACATAACATAAATATCCATCAATTAGAAATTAAATCAACAAACTGTGTTTTATACTCATACAATGAAATGATACTTAGCAATGAAAAGGAATGTATTACAGATGCACATAGCAACATGGATGAATCTCAATAACACTATCTTTAATGAATAGGAATGGAATATGAATATACACACTAACAGTTATAGTTCTAAAACATGATGCTAAGTGAAGCCCGAAAGTGGTTGCCTCTGGAAGCGGGTAAATGTCCCAGAAAGGAGCATGAGTGAAATCTCTAAAGTGATGGAAATGTTCTATATTCTGCATTGGATAATTTAAAACTTATTGAACTAATAATCAAGGTTTTTACATCTTATCATATATACATTTTACAAAAAAAAAAAAAAGATGAAAGAAAAAAAACGATAGAAAATCTAAACAATGGCAGGAAAAAAATACCCTTTGGCACATTTGCTATGTACTAAAATGTGTCCTCCCCAAATTCATTTGTTGAAGCCCTAACACCCAATGAAACTGCATTTGGAGACAAGGCCTATAAAGAAGTAACTAAAGTTAAGTGAGATCATAAGGGTGGACCCCTGATCTGATGCAATTAGTGTCCTTATAAGAAGAGACACCGGGGAGTCTAATATCTCTCACTCTCACCACACATGCACAAAGAAGAGGTCATGTGAGTACAAAAGGTGATGGTGGCTGCCTGCAAGCTAAGAGAAGAGAACTCCGAATGACAGCTACTTGGTTAGCACCTTGATCTTGGACTTCCCAGCCTGCAGAACTGTAAGAAATAAATCGCTGCTGTTTAAGCTGCCCAGTGTGTGGTATTTTGTTATGGCAGCCTGAGCAGACTAAGACACCACCAACCTTACTTATAGGAACTTACTATAACTGACACATCCAATCATACAAAATATATCCACACATATACATGATGGTATTTACTGAGGCATTTTTAAAATAATTGCAAAATATTGGAAATAACCTAAATGTCTAGACATAAAAATAACTGAACTATTTCACTTTCATGTAATACAGTACAATACAGCTATTAATAAACTGACAAGTTATTTCCAGTGTGTAGGTATGCAGAAATGTGGTTGTGTTTGAAAAAACAAAAGATGAATAAAAGAATAAAGTTTGTTGGCAACAGAGTGGAGCAAAGGAAGAGCATGGAAGAGACATAGGGAGGAGTGACAATACACTGTGTATATATGTGTGTATTTCTGAATAGTTATGTCTTCTCAAGCCACCATTTTGCTAAAGTTTTACTTAGTTTAGAAATAAACATAATCAACAGGGATGGTAACAAATATACATTTAAAACAAACAGAAAAAACATGAAACTAACTGTATATCCACTTGATAACATAACCACATGCCAGAACAAAATAACCTATTCCAAGTAATTTCAGTATAAGCTCAGTCTAAAGACAGAAAAAAGTAGAAAAACATCTTGAACTGTACTTAATGTCTTTGTTGTTAACCAGCATTCTAAAGCTGTGTGTGTGTGTGTGTGTGTGTGTGTGTGTGTGTGTGTGTATACCATTGGATTCAGCAAATAAGTAAATATATTGCTGCTCTTCAGAGTCAGGGTTTTTGTTGTGGGAGGAGAGGGATATAACTAAGGAAAGAAGGAAGAAAAGAACATATCCTGTTGTACTGGACTGAAATTTGAGGTATCAGGATGAACTAGTGATTTGAATATACATATACTAGCTCTGTTTTCTAGAATCTATGACACCCTTAGGCCAATGAGCACAGCTAGTTCCCAAATCTTGGTTTCTAATTATTATTACTATCAACATAATTCCCTTACAGGATGATTCTAGGGTTGGGGAAGGGGAAGTGGAAGGGTCTGGGAGATCTTTTTATCCCAGAAAGTAAGATATTGCTCATAAAATGATGGGGACATTTCAGAAGTACACATGAGCCAGACTGTAGGAGTTCACATAGGCAAAATTAAAAAAATACACACACACACACACACACACACACACACACATACACATACACAGAGAGGAAGAGCATCAAAATGAGTAATACAATAATGGATTAAAATATATTGAATTAAAATACAATCCAGGAATCTATAGTGTTACTTTAGAAATGCTGTACACATATACACATATATACACACTTAAGTGGAGGAAGGAGAAAAGCTCTTCCTTACAGTAAAATGCAAAGTAAGAAATGTAGAAGGAATAACAGAGTGAGAAAAACACCATTTTGCAACTTCTATATTAACAATTGATTCAAGTAAAAATCACATGTGGTTGCTAAAGATTCTGACACCCATTCCACTGTGTGTAGGTGTGTTCTTCCCCACACCATCAAACAGTTTTTCTGATACCAGATTGGTGTCCTACAACTCAACACAATTCTGATACTATTTGCCCAGACATAGCAACAGAACCCACAGGTTAAGGGCTCAGTTCTACAAGATTGCCCTCCACTTCAGATACCAATTCCAAGTCCAGGGTGATACCTGTGCTTCTAACCAACTGGCTATGAATCAGAGGTTCCCACAGCCTCTACTTTGGGTTCTATTAATTTGCTAGAGCACCTCACAGGACTCAGGAAACCAGTTTACTGACTAGATTACCAGTTTATTACAAAGGATATTAAAGGATATGAATCAACAGTCAGATGGAAGAGATGCATAAAGCAAGGTATGTGGGAAGGGATAGGAAGCCTCCTTTCCCTTTCCAAGCATGACAGTCTCTCCAAATCTCCAGAACTAATATGCTATTTTTAGTGTTTTTCTCTCACTACTGTATTGCCTTTTCTAGGATTTCACATGAAATATGAACTCTTTTGTATGTGATGTCTTTGATTTAGCAACATCACTATCTTAACAATATTGAGTCTTCCCATGCATAAACACAATACAGCTCACCATTTATTGGGTTGGCCAAAAAGTTCGTTTGGGTTTTCCATAGATGATACGGAAAAACCCAAATGCACTTTATGGCCAACCCAATATTTAGATATTCTTTAATTTCCCTTTGCAATCTTTTGTAGTGAGCAGATCATTCACATCTATCATTAAATATATTCATAAATATTTTGATGTTATTATATATAAATGAGGATGTTTTAACAATTCATCTTCTAATTGCCCATTGCTAGTATAGAAATATAATTAACTTTTATATTGACCTTATATCCTGTATCCTTATTAAATTCACTTATTAGTTCTAGTAATTTGTGGCCTCTTGTAGATCCTCTTGGGTTTTCTATACGTGATCGTATCATCTGAACATAATGACTGTTTAAATTCTTTCTTCCCAATCATTTTTCATTTTATTTCATTTTCTTGCCTTATTGCACTGGCTATGATATTAAGTAGAGTAAATAAGAATAGACATTGCTGCCTTGTTCTTGACTTTAGGTAGAAAGAATTTAGTCTTTCATTGTTGAATATGATGTTAGTATTTAACAGAGATAAAGATGAGGAAGATTACTTCTATATCTAGTTTGTTACTATTAAATTGTAGAGATTCTAAATTCTTTTTCTCTGAAGAGTATGTTACTGTTTCTGACACAATGAGTTTAATATTTCTTTAAGCCAATTTAAATAGGAGTTTTCTTTATTTAGAGGTGATAGGTTGTAGCTGATATTATACATTTACTATAAACAAGTGGGCATAAATAATGTGGATTATAGAAGAGAAAAATGTTTGAATCACTAAATAAAATACACTTATAACTTAACCAAGTTAGTTAATCCTTAGAGAAAACATACTTTTGGCTCACCTTTGTTTGTGTGTGTGTGTGTGTGTATGTGTGTGTACCTGTAGTTATGTGTGTTGGGAAAGTGGGTTTGTGGGAGAAAGGAAAGGACAGTATCATTCTGAGTGTCATGAAAATTCAACATTGGCAACAGAATTTTAAAAAACATTTTAATATATACACATGTTAATATATGCTTATGTCTACTAGTTATATATAATTTGTTATATGAAATTATATATACATATGTATAATGTGTATAATTATAATAATGTACTTGTGCTATATATTTCTAATGTGTATAGCATTAGTGTTTATAATGTACATAATTCAAATATTAATCTATAAAAACTTTTAGAATGTATATACTAGATAGATTAATATAATAAAAACATGAAAAGGTGTAATGGAATACATAATTTGATTTTAGCCATATGTTTCCTCATTCTGTAATTATTGGAGGTATTGGCACAATGTAAAGGCCCCAAAATATGTTGATGTTTGAAAGGGGTTCCAATTAAGGTGAATGATACTTTGGGAAGCACAAGATTAAGCCTTTCTGTTTGTATTGTCTGGCTCTGGCAATACCATCCCCATACTCTCTCATATGTAAATAACTAGATAAGCTCTTAAGTAGAGTTGAAGCAATTATCAGCCTGTGAATAAATGTGCCAGGTGTAGAGGAGGATAAAAAAGGGATAAAGTGCCCAGCCTTGTTTTAAAAGGGGACAGAAGAGAGGAAAGAACATGGTTTTTGCAGTCTGACCTAGCAACTTAGGACAAGAAATTTCTCTCTCCAACTTATAGCTTCTTTATGTTACATAATAGCATTTAAAACACTTAGCTCCTAAAGGTATGAAAATTAAAATGGATTATATTATTACCAAATTATATTTAATTAGTGATAGTTATTTTATGACTCTAATAATAGGCAATCTACATTACAAATTAACAAAATTAAATTACAGGAAACAATGAAATATATTAAAAGAAGTTAGAGATGATAAAAAGCAGTTAGTTTCAAAGAGAACAAAATGGAATTTGTATCTAAATTAGGCTAGTTAGATGGAGGCTTTGATAAAATCTCAGACTCAGGGTATAAAGGACTTAAAGATTTCATTAATAATAATATAAGAACAGCCATAATTATTTTATTATGTAGTTATATAAACAAAAACAGTAAGCATCCATGTTATTAGTTTGGAATTTAGCTATTCATTGCTTTATTAACATGCCTTTGCACCAATTATTTTTTTAAATAATGCAGTAAAATATAATAAATACATGTGATTTATGCTTAGCAAAATCCCACAGTCTCTGTGCATAAAATATATGTTAAAATCATTAATTTTGAGTCCAGTCCCAATGTGTTATTCCTATGGTTCATGCCACCAGACAGATGTAAGCATGAAGTATGGAGAAATTCATATCAATGCAACTCCATCAGGGAGAAGGGATGATCAGAAACCAGGGTGGAAACCTGCCTCTAGGAACAGATCTGGAATAACCAACCCAAATTCAAAAACACAGCCAAAAAAGAGCAGAGACAGGCAGTTCAGCACACAGAGAGCTGTGATATGAAAGGTAGGTAAGAAGGGTTTAGTAGGCAATCTGGGTGACAGCTGAAAGTTTGACAGTTTTGTGGACAGTAATCGTCTTACACAAAGTTTCCCATGAGGATTTCTCTGCCAATGGTAAGTCTAAGGTCAGAAGTAGATAGAAAGCAAATTTAAATCAGAATCCAAATTACAGAGAAGGAACATGACAGAACCTAGTGGTGACTCCGGGTTCTAAACCAATAGGCTATGGTGGATGATAAAAAGTAAAGACATAGGTAATTTCTAGGAGAATTAGACACCCTGTGAAATGTGGTTAAAGACAGACACATTATAACCTGTGTGGTTGATGTCAAAAGAAGGGTGAGTGCAGGAAGTACTGAATCTCAAGTAGGCACACTTAACTTTCTCTAGGCAAAGATGTGGACCATTCTTATAGGGGTGGATCTAGTTCATAGTTACATGTGTGAACACTTTCAGAAGAAAGTCATGATTCTATGGATGCTGCAAGAATATTCTCTGTTGAAGTTATACACTCCAGTTCTGTAGAATAGACATGTAGTAGACACATCACCTTTATTGCCCCATTATATTTTTCAAAGTGACAAGACAGTAGTGTCCTCAACCCAAGAGAAATAATTTAATGCATTCCAATTTATGGATAAAGAGATAGAGAAAATCTAGAAGTTCTCTAGAAATACTTTAAGAGAGAAAATACTACTTTCTCATATCGATTCAAGTTTATGAACACTGGAATACTGCCATAATTAATGAGGAAGATTAAGAATTATTTTTTTTAAAGCTACATGTCATTTACGTGTATTTATAGTTTGTTACTTTTAAGGGACACATCAAACATATGGATCACAGCTGAGTAATTGAGGACTAGGTCTCAAGGATAGACACTGTTTTACACTGATGAGGTGTATAGAATATTTTTAGACTTCATGAAGAGCAGCAGATAAGCTTTCATTCATCTGATGACAAAACAAGGAGATGTATTTGGGTATTCTAACTTTGCATAAAGGGTGTGATCAATCCATTTCAGTGGAAAACATCAATTAAAACTGTGATTACAATAACAGCTGCTACACAATGATGAAGGGGGTTCCATAAGAGATCTTTTTCAGGTATACAGCATGTTATGACATTTTGTGGAATAGGTATTTACTTGCTTTCTCATCTTAAAAATTTAGATTACTCACCCATAACCCATTACACCACTGAAGATGGAGATTTATGTCTCAGAGCAATGCATTTTTTCTGGCAACAGACTGAAGAGTGACAGCAGCCTAGTAGACATTTTCACAGAAATGGTAACACAGAAATGGACTGCAAAGCACTTCTCATATATGCAAAAAGCAATCTTCATAAGCTTACAAACAAGACAAACCTACATATTCTGGAATCACATATAAAAAATAACAGATCATGATAGAAATCACAGCTGTGTTTGATGGTTGCAATTCTTATATCTGGATAAAAATGAAAAATACCTTAAACTTGATTCTACCCATCTTTTTCATAAATTTTAAGTGAAGAGACAGATGGTGGTCAAGAATGATATATCGAGGGGCGGAGCCTCAGGCACTCCAGGATCGTGATGAGTTGCGGCGAGAATAGGGAAGGATGGGGGTCTCAGCTGCTTCTTATAGACACTAGGGAATGAAGCTGGACCTGGATCCAAAGCAGGCTCTCCATATCAACCAGGGTTGGAGGACAACGGCTGGCTGGAGGACTGAGCGGAACGAAGAAGGCCGGCCACGCTCTGTCTTTGGATTGAAGAGTTTAACCCATTTACAGGTATGCCATGTTGCTGACAAGGTCTTGGTGCTCCGGCCGGGTGTCAGGCCTGAGCCTCTGAGGTGGGAGAGCCGAGTTCAGGACATTGGACCACCAGAGAACTCCTGGCCCCACAAAATACCAATTGACAAGAGCTCTGCCAGGGATCTCCGTCTCAATGCTAAGACCCAGCTCCACTCAAAGACCAGCAAGCTCCAGTGCTGGACACGTCATGCCAAACAACTAGCAAGACAGGAACACAACACAACCCATTAGCAGAGAGGCTGCCTAAAATCATACTAAGTTCACAGACACCCCTAAACACAACACTGGACGCAGCCCTGCACACCAGAAGACAAGATCCAGCCCCACCCACCAGAACACAGGCACCAGTCCCCTCCACCAGGAAGCCTACACAAGCCACTCAACCAACCTTACCCAATGGGGGCAGACACCAAAAACAATGGGAACTACAAACCTGCAGCCTGCAAAAAGGAGACCCCAAACACAGTAGGTTAAGCTAAATGAGAAGACAGAGAAATACACAGCAGATGAAGGAGCAAGGTAAAAATCCAGCAGACCAAACAAATGAAGAAGAAATAGGCAGTCTACCTGAAAAAGAATTCAGAGTAATGATAGTAAAGATGATGCAAAATCTTGGAAATAGAGTGGAGAAAATACAAGAAATGTTTAACAAGGACCTAGAAGAACTAAAGAGCAAACAAACAATGATGAACAACACAATAAATGAAATTAAAAATTCTCTAGAAGGAATGAATAGCAGAATAACTGAGGGCAAAGAACGGATAAGTGACCTGGAAGATAAAATAGTGGAAATAACTACCACAGAGAGGAATCAAGAAAAAAGAATGAAAAGAATTGAGGACAGTCTCAGAGACCTCTGGGACAATATTAAATGCACCAACATTCCAATTATAGGCGTCCCAGAAGAAGAAGAGAAAAAGAAAGGGACTGGGAAAATATTTGAAGAGATTATAGTTGAACACTTCCCTAATATGGGAAAGGAAATAGTCAGTCAAGTCCAGGAAGTGCAGAGAGACCCATACAGGATAAATCCAAGGAGAAAAACGTCAAGACACATATTAAACTATCAAAAATTAAATACAAAGAAAAAATATTAAAAGCAGCAAGAGAAAAGTGACAAATAACATACAAGGGAATCCCCAAAACGGTTAACAGCTGATCTTGCAGCAGAAACTCTGCAAGCCAGAAGGAAGTGGCAGGACATATTTAAAGTGATGGAAGGGAAAAATCTACAACCATGATTACTCTACCCAGCAAGGATCTCATTCAGATTTGATGGAGAAATTAAAACCTTTACAGACAAGCAAAAGCTAAGAGAATTCAGCACCACCAAACCAGCTTCACAACAAATGCTAAAGGAACTTCTCTAAGCAGGATACACAAAAGAAGGAAAAGACCTACAAAAACAAACCCAAAACAATTAAGAAAATGGTAATAGGAACATACATATCAATAATTACCTTAAACGTGAACAGATTAAATGCTCCAACCAAAAGACACAGACTGGCTGAATGGATACAAAAACAAGACCCATATATATGCTGTCTACAAGAGACCCACTTCACACCTAGGGACACATACAGACTGAAAGTGAGGGGATGGAAAAAGATATTCCATGCAAATGGAAATCAAAAGAAAGCTGGAGTAGCAATTCTCATATCAGACAATATAGATTTTAAAACAAAGACTATTACAAGAGACAAAGAAGGGCACTACATAATGATTAAGGGATCAATTCAAGAAGATACAACAAATATAAATAATTATGCACCCAACAGAGGAGCAGTTCAATACATAAGGCAAATACTAACATCCATAAGAGGAGAAATCGACAGTAACAAAATTATAGTAGGGGAATTTAACAGCCCACTTTCACCAATGGACAGATCATCCAAAATGAAAATAAATAAGGAAACATAAGCTTTAAATGACAAATTAGACAACATGGACTTAATTGATACTTATAGGACATTTCATCCAAAAACAACAGAATACACTTTCTTCTCAAGTGCTCATGGAACATTCTCCAGGAAAGATCGTATCTTGGGTCACAAATCAAGCCTTGGTAAATTTAAGAAAATTGAAAACGTATCAAGTATCTTTTCCGAGCACAACGCTATGAGGCTAGATAACAAATACAGGAAAAAAACCTGTAAAATATACAAACACATGGAGGCTAAACAACATGCTACTAAATAACCAAGAGATCACTGAAGAAATCAAAGAGGAAATTAAAAAATACCTAGAAACAAATGACAGTGAAAACAGGATGACCCAAAACCTAAGGGATGCAGCAAAAGCAGTCTTAAGAGGGAAGTTTATAGCAATACAATCCTACCTCAAGAAACAAGAAAAATGTCAAATAAACAACCTAACTGTACACCAAAAGCAATTACAGAAAGAAGAACAAAAAAATCCCAAAGTTAGAAGAAGGTAAGAAATCATAAATATCAGATAAGAAATAAATGAAAAAGAAATGAAGGTAACTATATCAAAGATCAATTTAATTAAAAGCTGGTTCTTTGAGAAGATAAACAAAATTGATAAACCATTAGCGAGACTCATCAAGAAAAAGAGGGAGAAGACTCAAATCAACAGAATTAGAAACGAAAAAGGAGAAGTAACAACCGACACTGCAGAAATTCAAAGGCTCACAAGGGATTACTACAAGCAACTATATGCCAATAAAACGGACAACCTGGAAGAATGGACAAATTCTTAGAAAAGCACAACCTTCTGAGACTGAACCAGGAAGAAATAGAAAATATAAACAGACCAATCACAAGCACTGAAATTGAAACTGTGATTAAAAATCTTCCAACAAACAAAAGCCCAGGACCAGATGGCTTCACAGGCGAATTCTATCAAACATTTAGAGAAGAGGTAACACCCATCCTTCTCAAACTCTTCCAAAATATAGCAGAGGGAGGAACACTTCCAAACTAATTCTATGAGGCCACCATCACCCTGATACCCAAACCAGACAAAGATGTCACAAAAAAAGAAAACTACAGGCCAATATCACTGATGAATATAGATGCAAAAATCCTCAACAACATACTAGCAAACAGAATCCAACAGCACATTAAAGGGATCATACACCATGATCAAGTGGGGTTTATCCAAGGAATGCAAGGATTCTTCAATATATGCAAATCAGTCAATGTGATACACCATATTAACAAATTGAAGGAAAAAACCACATGATAATCTCAATAAATGCAGAAAAAGCTTTTGACAAAATTCACCACTCATTTATGATATAAACTCTCCAGAAAGTAGGCATAGAGGGAACCTACCTCAACACAATAAAGGCTATATATGACAAACACACAGCCAACATCGTTCTCAATGGTGAAAGACTGAAACCATTTCCTCTAAGATCAGGAACAAGACAAGAAGCCCACTCTCACCACTATTATTCAAAATTGCTTTGGAAGTTTTAGCCACAGCAATCAGAGAAGAAAAAGAAATACAAGGAATCCAAACTGGAGAAGAAGAAGTAAAACTGTCACTGTTTGCAGATGACATGATACTACATACAGAGAATCCTAAAGATGTTATCAGAAAACTACTAGAGCTAATCAATGAATTTGGTAAAGTAGCAGGATACAAAACAAATGCACAGAAATCTCTTGCATTCCTATACACTAATGACAAAAAATATGAAAGAGAAATTAAGGAAACACTCCCATTTACCACTGCAACAAAATGAATAAAATACCTAGGAATAAACCTACCTAAGGAGACAAAAGACCTGTATGCAGAAATCTATAAGACACTGATGAAAGAAATTAAAGATGATACAAACAGATGGAGAGATATACCATGTTCTTGCATTGGCAGAATCAACATTGTGAAAATGACTATACTAACCAAAGCAATCTACAGATTCAATGCAATCCTTATCAAACTACCAATGGCATTTTTCACAGAAGTAGAACAAAAAATTTCACAATTTGTATGGAAACACAAAAGACCCCGAATAGCCAAACCAATCTTGAGAAAGAAAAATGGAGCTGGAGGAATTAGGCTCCCTGACTTCAGACTATACGACGAAGCTACAGCAATCAAGACAGTATGGTACTGGCACAAAAACAGAAAAACAGATCAATGGAACAGGATAGAAAGCCCAGAGATAAACCCAGGTACATATGGTCACCTTATCTTTGATAAAGGAGGCAAGAATATACAGTGGAGAAAAGACAGCCTCTTCAATAAGTGGTGTTAGGAAAACTGGACAGCTACATATAAAAGAATGAATTTAGAACACTTGCCAACACCATACACAAAAATAATCTCAAAATGGATTAAAGACCTAAATGTAAGGCCAGACACTATAAAACTCCTAGAGGAAAACATAGGCAGAACACTTCATGAAATAAATCACAGCAAGATCCTTTTGGACCCACCTCCTAGAGAAATGGAAAGAAAAACAAAAATAAACACATGGGACCTAATGAAACTTAAAAGCTTTTGCACAGCAAAGGAAACCATAAACAAGATGAAAAGACAACCCTCAGAATGTGAGGAAATATTTGCAAGTGAAGCAACTGACAAAGGACTAATCTCCAAAATTTACAAGCAGCTCATGCAGCTCAATATCAAAAAAACAAACAACCCAAGACAAAAATGGGCAGAAGACCTAAACAGACATTTCTCCAAAGAAGATACACAGATTGCCAACAAATACATGAAATGATGCTCAACATCACTAATCATTAGAGAAATGCAAATGAAAACTACAATCAGGTATCACCTCACACCTGTCAGAACGGCCATCATCAAAAAATCTACAACAATAAATGCTAGAGAGGGTGTGGAGAAAAGTGAACCCTCTTGCACTGTTGGTGGGAATGTAAATTGATTCAGACACTATGGAGAACAGTATGGAGGTTCCTTAAAAAGCTAAAAATAGAACTACCATATGACCCAGCAATCCCACTACTGGGCATATTCCCTGAGAAAGCCATAAGTCAAAAAGGGTCATGTACCACAATGTTCATTGCAGCACTATTTCCAATAGCCAGGACATGGAAGCAACCTAAGTGCCCATCAATAGATGAATGGATAAAGAAGACGTGGCACATATATACAATGGAATGTTACTCAGCTATGAAAAGAAACGAAATTGAGTTATTTGTAGTGAGGTGGATGGACCTAGAGACCGTTCAGAGTGAAGTAAGTCAGAAAGAGAAAAACAAATACTGTATGCTAACACATATATATGGAATCTAAAAAAAAAAAAAGTTCTGCAGAAGCTAGAGGCAGGACAGGAAGAAAGACACAGACGTAGAGAATGGACTTGAGGACACGGGGCGGGGGAAGGGTAACCTGGGATGAAGTGAGAGAGTGGCATGGACATACCTACTGTACTAAATGTAAAATAGATAGCTAGTGGGAAGCAGCCGCATAGCACAGGGAGATCAGCTTGGTGCTTTGTGACCACCTAGATGGGTGGGATAGGTAGGGTGGTAGGCAGACACAAGAGGGAGGGGATACAGGGATATATGTATACATATAACTGATTCACTTTGTTAGCAGAAACTAACACAACATTTAAAGCAATTATAGCCAATAACGATGTTAAAAAAAAAAAAAGGAATGATATATCCCAGTGGAGACAAAAATCAAACAAAACACCTCTTGTCTACATGCTGCTATAAATAATAATACGTAATTTTATGGAAGTGACCTATGTAAGTCCCATTCTGAACTGTGTGATTTTAGAAAATATCATATAGAAAATATCAGCTATATTTTTATTTAGTTTCAATGGATTTTTGTAGCCTATACATAATATAACTGAAATGGCTATCTGGCCAAAATCCAAGTGTGAGAGAGCCAGAATTCCTCACAGTGGGAATTAAGCCATGAATTATGCCTACTACGTGTGTACTTCCTGGATGGAAAAAGTTTGGAAGCACTCTCCATTGTAAAAGCAAATTTATATAAAATTCATCCATTGCCTAAGCAATGTTTAGCAAGCCACAACACTGACAAAAGAGAAATGGTGGACACAGTAGAAATTCAGTTCTAAAGTAGTAATAATAGTTGACAATTATTGAGTACTTACAATGTTTTAGTTATTGTTCTTTAACATAGCACTTTGCATGCATTATTTAACATTCACATTAGCCCCATGAGCTGGACACTATTTTTTTTAATTATTTTTTATTGTGGTAAGAACTGTATAACATAAAATTTACCATCTTAACCATTTCTAAGTGTACAGTTCAGTAGTGTTAAGTATATTCACATTGTTGTACAAGCAATCTCCAAAACTTTTTCAACTTGCCAAATTGAAATTCTATACCTATTAAACAACAACTCCTCATTTTCTTCTTCCCCAAGCCCCTGAAAACCACCATTCTACTTTATTTCTATGAATTTGGCTCCTCTAGATACCTCATAGAAGTGGAATCATACAGCAGTTGTCTTTTTGTGACTGGCTTATTTCACTGAGCATAATGTCCTCAAGATTCATCCATGTTGTAACATGCATTGGAATTTCTTTCCCTTTTGAAAATAATATCCCATTGCATATATATAACACATTTTGTCTATCCATTCATTAGGTGATAACCACTCAGGTTGCTTCCACCTCTTGGCTATTTTGAGTAGTGCTATAATGAAGATAGGCGGGCAAATACCTCTTTCAGATTCTGCTTTCAATTCTTTTGAATATATACCCAGAATGGAATTGCTGGATCATATGGTAATTCTATTTTTAATTTTTTAAGGAAACACCATACTGTTTTTCATAGTGGCTGTACCATTTTACATCCTCACCAACAGTGCTCAGGGTTCTGATTTCTCCACATCCTCACCAACACTTTTTATTTTCTGCGTGTTTTTTTAAAAGAGTAGCAATCCTAGTAGGTGTGAAGTGATACCTCATTGTAGTTTTGATCTGCATTTCCTGGTACTATTTTTAACCTCATTTTTCAGTTGGGGAAACTAAGCTGCAGAGAGGTTATGTAACTCGTGAAAAGCCATACAGTTTAGAGCTGATCTTAAAACCCACACTCTCTGCCTTCAAGTTTCCAATCCCTCACTACTCTGCAGGCAGCAGTTACAGGCATTTTGGAAAAATGAAGACTGCTATGCAAGAACAAAACGGGACAGAGCAGGTAGTTGATGTACGCTCTGCACTTGATACACGACAGTTGAGAACAATGGAGACCCTGAAAGTTCACCTTAATTGATGCTAAAACTCTGGCAAATAGGAGTGACCATTCTGTCAGATGGCATGAGTCACAGTGTGTGGATAAAAAGTGTTATGGGTGATGAAGGGAGAAGAAAATAAAAGCTAGACAAGAAGAGAAATATTTTCCTTAGTCATACTTTGGTAGATTTTCTCTAGTTTATAACGTGGTAAATATGGAAAATCATACTGGCCTCTCACTATGTATTATTTATGACTTGTTGCATATAAACAATTGCTTAGATTAACTATATGTAATTAATGTTATATTTAGTAATATAGATTTTTATCATTCTGTATTAACCTCATTTGTTTAAATATTTTTTCAGAACATTTCAGAGAATTATTGGATTAGGTAACTCTCATCTGAAAAATTCTGCGAAGAGTCTCATGTCTTTTACGGGAACTTCAGTAAGTTGCACATATCTTAATAATAAGAATGACTACCAAATAATGAGAACCTATGACGTGCCAAGCTTTCTGCTAAATCTTTAACATTCAATAATCTCATTCAATCCACACATGAACTATTTAACAAAGGTAATAATGATACAGTTGAAAATTTGAGGTTCTATGTGATTAGTGTCGGAAGTCCAACCCTGCTTATGGAGGATACAGAATTCCAATCAGTTCTATTCTAGAGCAAAATCAGTATTCTAGCCAAATAAGTTACCCATGTCTTTATTTGTTCATATGGTCATTCATTAATTTATCAAATTTTCATAAATGTCTTCTATGTGCCAAACAAAAAAGACAAGTTCCTGATTTCAATGGGAATGAAGTCAGCTTAACATGCTTTTTATAGGAAGCATACAAATAAAAGATGGTTACAACTTTTACTTCTGGTTAGGATAAAAGAGACCACGGTGACCCAATATTCCCCCTGGTACAGCTGGAACAAGCTGGATAAATATCAAAGTTCATATTTTTAAAGACAGCAAAGAGTTGTGGAAACAATAATCACAAGATGAGTTGAAATTCCAGGGAGGGGGATTCTTCTAAGATGAGCTGACAACTACTGGCCTTTTTTATTTTTATTTTCTTAATCCTGAGCTTCAGGCTTGACACATATAAAGGAGGCGTCTCTAGCAGAAAAAAATCCATCAAGGCTTTTGGTGGTCACAAAGAACTGGCATGACAGATTGGAAACTTCGGGAGCCTCAAACAGAAACCCACTTTTCCCATGAGATATCTTATATTTAGGACTATCTATGAGAGGCTGGGATCTAGGCCTATAGCTTTCACAAGGCCGACTTACATCTCTCAAAGCCATGGTGTTCTTAAGAGACTGAGTCCTTCTAGAACAAGGGGCAGTGCCTCAAATACACAACTGCTCTCCACATAAGATATCTGCAAGATTTGAGGTATTGGGGGTGGGGTAGGAGAGATTATATAGCTAGGCTCAAAACCTCTGGAGGGTCAACAGTGAGATATCTCTCTCTCTCTCTCCATATATAATATATATATATATATTCTAAATTCTTAGAAGACAATAAGAAAAATAAAAATCTGATCTGCCACTGTTGTGTTTTAAATTCTTCAATGTTCTCCCTATTGCTTACATGGTGAAACCCAAATTCTTTCATAAGGTACAGAATCAGAATTCCTTTAGAACCTGAGCCAGTCCTAATAAATAATAAATAAATTAATATTAAATATATATATTTATATACCACATTTTATATTTGTGCTACATACATTAAACATTAAATATATATTTTAACAATTATATATAGTGTGTATACACACAGACATATATATATTTCTATACCACATTTTGCATTTGCAGGTTTTCACTTTCACACTCTTTCCTGATCAAGAAAGATGTTTGTGAAATGGCTGGATGGGGATAGGTGACAATGTACAAGGGACCACAGAATGAAGACCAGCAGTAACTGCTATAGGAAATAACACTTAAAAACTGTACATACTAAATAAAACTGTACATAATAAAGACTCACTATTTATATGTTCTTAACTACGATTTACTTAAAGACTTCTGACTTTGCATGTCATGTTTCATAGTACCATTTGAACTAGGCAGTCTCATCCTAGTGTTTTCCCCAGGACAGTTAGGATATTTCATTTGTCCCAGTTCCTCGGCATCATTTTTATTCCAGAATCCTATATCTCTGTTTATACAGCTCTGTCCAAGAGAAACTTAATGCAAGCCACGAATGTGAGTGACATATACAATTTTAAATATTCTAGGAGCTGCATTAAAAAGTAAAAAGAAACAGATGAAATTAATTTTAATGTTTTACTTCACATTTTATATCCAAAATATTGTCATTCAACATGTAATCAATATAAAAATTTTTTTTAATTTTATTTTACTTTTTATACAGCAGGCTCTTATTAGTTATCTATTTTATACATATTAGTGTATATATGTCAATCCCAATCTACCAGTTCATCCCACCCCCCCCATCCCCCCCACCACTTTCCCTCATTGGTGTCCATACATTTCTTCTCTACATCTGTGTTGCTATTTCTGCCCTGCAAACTGGTTCATCTGTACCATTTTTCTAGGTTCCACATATATGCGTTAATATACGACATTTGTTTTTCTCTTTCTGACTTACTTCACTCTGTATGACAGTCTCTAGGTCTATCCACATCTCTACAAATGACCCAGTTTCGTTCCTTTTTATGGCTGAGTAATATTCCATTGTATATATGTACCACATCTTCTTTATCCATTCGTCTGTCGATGGGTATTTAGGTTGCTTCCATGACCTGGCTATTGTAAATAGTGCTGCAATGAACATTGGGGTGCATGTGTCTTTTTCAATTATGGTTTTCTCTGGGTATATGCCCAGTAGTGGGATTGCTGGGTCATATGGTAATTCTAATTTTAGTTTTGTAAGGAACCTCCATACTGTTCTCCACAGTGGCTGTATCAATTTACATTCCCAACAACAATGCAAGCGGGTTCCCTTTTCTCTATGCCCTCTCCAGCTCTTGTTGTTTGTAGATTTTCTGATGATGCCCGTTCTAAATGGTGTGAGGTGATACCTCATTGTAGTTTTGATTTGCATTTCTCTAATAATTAGTGATGTTGAGCAGCTTTTCATGTGCTTCTTGGCCATCTGTATGCCTTCTTTGGAGAAATGTCTATTAAGGTCTTCTGCCCATTTTTGGATTGGGTTGTTTGTTTTTTTAATATTGAGCTGCATGAGCTGTTTATATATTTTGGAGATTAATCCTCTGTCTGTTGACTCATTTGCAAATATTTTCTCCCATTCTGAGTGTTGTCTTTTTGTCTTGTTTGTAGTTTCCTTTGCTTTGCAAAAGATTTTAAGTTTCATTAGGTCCCATTTGTTTATTGTTGTTATTTCCATTACTCTAGGAGGTAGATCAAAAAAGATCTTGCTGTGATTTATGTCAAAGAGTGTTCTTCCTATGTTTTCCTCAAGAGTTTTATAGTGTACGGTCTTACATTTAGGTCTCTAATCCATTTTGAGTTTACTTTTGTGTATGGTGCCTTCTTTTACATGTAGCTGTCCAGTTTTCCCAGCACCACTTATTGAAGAGACTGTTTTTTCTCCATTGTATATCCTTGCCTCCTTTGTCATAGATTAGTTGAACCTAGGTGTGTGGGTTTATCTCTGGGCTTTCTATCCTGTTCCATTGATCTATATTTCTGTTTTTGTGCCAGTACCATATTATCTTGATTACTGTAGCTTTCTAGTATAGTCTGAAGTCAGGGAGTCTGATTCCTCCAGCTCTGTTTTTTTTCCCTTCAGACTGCTTTGGCTATTCGGAGTCTTTTGTGTCTCCATACAAATTTTAAGATTTTTTGTTCTAGTTCTATAAAAAATGCCACTGGTAATTTGACAGGGATTGCATTGAATCTGTAGATTGCTTTGGGTAGTATAGTCATTTACACAATGTTGATTCTTCCAAGCCAAGAACTTGGTGTATGTCTCCATCTGCTTGTATCATCTTTGATTTCTTTCAGCAGTGTCTTATAGTTTTCTGAGTACAGGTCTTTTACCTCCTTAGGTAGGTTTATTCCTAGATATTTTATTATTTTTGTTGCAATGGTGAATGGGATTGTTTCCTTAATTTCTCTTTCTGATCTTTTGTTGTTAGTGTATAGGAATGCAAGTGATTTCTGTGCATTAATTTTGTATCCTCCAACTTTACCAAATTCACTGATTAGCTCTATAGTTTTTTGGTGGCATCTTTAGGATTCTCTATATATAGTATCATGCCATCTGCGAACAGTGACAGTTTTACTTCTTTTCCAATTTGTATTCCTTTTATTTCTTTTCCTTCTCTGATTGCCGTAGCTAGATCTTCCAAAACTATGTGGAATAATAGTGGCGAGAGTGGACATCCTTGTCTTATTCCTGATCTTAGAGGAAATGCTTTCAGTTTTTCACCATTGAGAATGATGTTTGCTGTGGGTTTGTTGTATATGGCCTTTATTATGTTGAGGTAGGTTCCCTCTATGCCCACATTCTGGAGAGTTTTTATCATAAATGGGTGTTGAATTTTGTCAAAAGCTTTTTCTGCATCTATTGAGATGATCATATGGTTTTTATTCTTCAATTTGTTAATATGGTGTATCACATTGATTGATTTGCGTATATTGAAGAATCCTTGCACCCGTGGGATAAATCCCACTTGATCGTGGTGTATGATCCTTTTAATGTGTTGTTGGATTCTGTTTGCTAGTATTTTGTTGAGGATTTTTGCATCTATATTCATCAGTGACACTGGTCTGTAATTTTCTGTTTCTGTAGTATCTTTGTCTGATTTTGGTATCAGGGTGATGGTGGCCTCATAGAATGAGTTTGGGAGTGTTTCTTCCTCTGCAATTTTTCGGGAGTTTGAGAAGGATGGGTGTTAGCTCTTCTCTAAATGTTTGATAGCATTCACGGTGAAGCCATCTGGTCCTGGACTTTTGTTTTTTGGAAGATTTTTAAACACAGTTTCAGTTTCATTACTTGTGATTGGTCTGTTCATATTTTCTGTTTCTTCCTGGTTCAATCTGGAAGGTTATACCTTTCTAAGAATTTGTCCATTTCTTCCAGGTTGTCCATTTATTGGCATAGAGTTCCTCGTAGTAGTCTCTTAGGATGCTTTGTGTTTGTGCAATGTCTGTTTTCACTTCTTTTTCATTTCTAATTTTATTGATTTGAGTTCTCCCTCTTTTTCTTGATGAGTCGGGCTAATGGTTTATCAATTTTGTTTGTCTTCTCAAAGAAGCAGCTTTTAGTTTTATTGATGTTTGCTATTGTTTTCTTTGATTCTATTTCATTTATTTCTGCTCTGATCTTTATGATTTCTTTCCTTCTACTAACTTTGGGTTTTGTTTGTTCTTCTTTCTCTAGTTCCTTTAGGTGTCAGGTTAGATTGTTTATTTGAGATTTTTCTTGTTTCTTGAGGTAGACTTGTATTGCTATAAGCTTCCCTCTTAGAACTGCTTTTGCTGCATCCCATAGCTTTTGGATCATCGTGTTTTCATTGTCATTTGTCTCTAGGTATTTTTTGATTTCCTCTTTGATTTCTTCAGTGATCTCTCGGTTATATAGTAACGTATTGTTTATCCTCCATGTGTTTGTGTTTTTTGCGTTGTTTTCTCATAATTGATTTCTAACCTCATAGCGTTGTGGTCGGAAAAGATGCTTGATATGATTTCAATTTTCTTAAATTTACCAAGGCTTGATTTGTGACCTAAGATGTGATCTATCCTGGAGAATGTTCCGTGTGCACTTGAGAAGAAAGTGTAATCTGCTCTTTTTGGATGGAATGTCCTATAAATATCAATTAAATCTATCTGCTCTATTGTGTCATTTAAAGTTTGTGTTGTCTGGATGATCTGTCCATTGGTGTAAGTGAGGTGTTAAAGTCCCCCACTATTATTGTGTTACTGTCGGTTTCCTCTTTTATAGCTGTTAGCAGTTGCTTTATGTATTGAGGTGCTCCTATGTTGGGTGCATATATATTTATAATTGTTATATCTTCTTCTTGGATTGATCTCTTGATCATTATGTAGTGTCCTTCCTTGCCTCTTGTAACATTCTTTAAAGTCTGTTTTGTCTGACCTGAGTATTGCTACTCCAGCTTTCTTTTGATTTCCATTTGCGTGGAATATCTTTTTCCATCTCCTCACTTTCAGTCTGTATGTTTCCCTAGGTGTGAAGTGGGTCTTTTGTAGACAGCATATATATGGGTCTTGTTTTTGTATCCATTCGGCAAGCCTGTGTCTTTTGGTTGGAGCATTTAATCTGTTCATGTTTAAGGTAATTATTGATATGTATGTTCCTATTACCATTTTCTTAATTGTGATGGGTTTGTTTTTGTAGGTCCTTTTCTTCTCTTGTGTTTCCCACTTAGAGAAGTTCCTTTAGCATTTTTTTGTAGAACTGGTTTGGCGGTGCTGAATTCTCTTAGCTTTTGCTTGTCTGTAAAGCTTTTGATTTCTCCGTCGAATCTGAATGAGATCCTTGCCAGGTAGAGTAATCTTGTTTGTAGGTTCTTCCCTTCATCACTTTAAATATATCATGCCACATCCTTCTGGTTTGTAGAGTTTCTGCTGAGAAATCAGCTGTTAACCTTATGGGAGTTCCCTTTTATGTTATTTGTCATTTTTCCCTTGCTTCTTTCAATAATTCTTCTTTGTCTTTAATTTTTGTCAATTTGATTACTATGTGTCTCGGTGTGTTTCTCCTTGGGTTTATCCTGCCTGGGACTCTCTGCACTTCCTGGACTTGGGTGGCTATTTCCTTTCCCATGTTAGGGAAGTTTTCAACTATAATCACTTCCAATATTTTCTCGGGTCCTTTCTCTCTCTCTTCTCCTTCTGGGACCCCTATTACGCGAATGTTGTTGCATTTAATGTTGTCCCAGAGGTCTCTTAGGCTGTCTTCATTTCTTTTCATTCTTTTTTCTTTATTCTGTTCCGCAGCAGTGAATTCCACCAGTCTGTCTTCCAGGTCTCTTATCCGTTCTTCTCCCTCAGTTATTCTTCTACTGATTCCTTCTAGTGTATTTTCCATTTCAGTTATTGTATTGTTCATCCCTGTTTGTTCTTTAATTCTTCTAGGTGTTTGTTCTTTAATTCTTCTAGGTCTTTGTTAAACATTTCTTGCATCTTCTCGATCTTTGCCTCCATTCTTTTTCTGAGGTCCTGAATCATCTTCACTATCATTATTCTGAATTCTTTTTCTGGAAGGTTTCCTGTCTCCACTTCATTTAGTTGTTTTTCTGGGGTTTTATCTTGTTCCTTCATCTGGTACAAAGTTATCTGCTTTTTCATTTTGTCTATGTTTCTCTGAATGTGGTTTTCGCTCCACAGGCTTCAGAACTGTAGTTCTCCTTGCTTCTGCTGTCTGTCCTCTGGTGGATGAGGCTATCTAAGAGGCTTGCGCCAGCTTCCTGATGGGAGGCACTGGTGGTGGGTAGAGCTGGGTGTTGCTCTGGTTGGCAGAGCTCGGTAAAACTTTAATCCACTTGTCTGCTGATGGGTGGGCCTGGGTTCCTTCCCTGTTGGTTGTTTGGCCTGAGGCGACCCAGCACTGGAGCCTACCCGGCTCTTTGGTGAGGTTAATGGCGGACTCTGAGAGGGCTCATGCCAAGGAGTATGTCCCAGAACTTCTGCTGCCAGTGTCCTTGTCCCCATAGTGAGCCACAGCCACCCCCCACCTCTGCAGGAGACCCTCCAACACTAGCAGGTAGGTCTGGCTCAGTCTCCTATGGGGGTCACTGCTCCTTCCCCTGGGTCCTGATGCACACACTACTTTTTGTGTGCCCTCCAAGAGTGGTGTCTCTCTTTCCCCCAGTCCTGTCGAAGTTCTGCAATCAAATCCCACTAGCCTTCAAAGTCTGATTCTCTAGGAATTCCTCCTCCTGTTGCCAGACCCCCAGGTTGGAAAGCATGACATGGGCTCAGGACCTTCACTCCAGTGGGTGGATTTCCATGGTATATGTGTTCTCCAGTTTTTGAGTCACCCACCCAGCCATTATGGGATTTGATTTTATTGTGATTGCACCCCTCCTACCATCTCACTGCAGCTTCTCCTTTGTCTTTGGATGTGGGGTATCTATTTTGGTGAGTTCCAGTGTCTTCCTGTTGATGACTGTTCAGCAGTTAGTTGTGATTCTGGTGCTCTCACAAGAGGGAGTGAGCTCACGTCCTTTTACTCTGCCATCTTGAACCAATCTCCTCTAGTTAGTTTCTTTAGTTCTCTACATTGTTAGTGTGTGTGTGTGTGTGTTTAATTATGCATGCATGTAAGCAGAAGCGATACTAAACATTTAATGAGGAAGACTATTTACAAGCAGTATATAAATATTTTAATAGTTAAGTCATCTTAAAGCTATAATGATACCCTTATTTTAAGGAGAATTCTGACAATTTGCTCCTACTTTTCTACTAATCTCAATAAATTAATATTTCTCCAATTAAAAAGACTATATTCAGGAAAACATGCTTCTAATGACATATATAATTTTAAATATTCTAGCAGCTGCATTAAAAAGTAAAAAGAAACAGATGAAATTAATTTGAATGTTTTACTTAACCTTTTATGTGCAAAATATTGTCATTCAACATGTAATCAATATAAAATTGCTAATGAGATATTTTATTTTATTTTTATAATCAATGTTTAAAATCTGGTGTGCATTTTACACTTGCTCTGCATCTTAATTTAGGCTGACCACATTTCAATAGCTCAATAGTCATTTGCAGCTAGTGTCTGCCACATATATCTAGAGAACATACTACATTTCTGGTCACATAGGTTCTACCTACAGAATCTAGGATAGGCTTTATTTTCCATACTCCTTGTGTAAACAATATATTTTTATACCTGAGAATGGGAATAATGTTTTCAAGCTAAAACAATGGAAGTCACCAATATGTACCAGGCACTCTGACCTTTGGAATATTACCTAACTATATAAAGACTAAATAGAAATCTCCAGTGCTATGACTTGTTTGGCTAACTCAAATTATATTGAGCTGCCAGTGTTTAGTCAGATATTACCCGGTTATAAATCTTAGGATCTGTTATTCTAAGTTTACCCTCAGAGAATTCCTGTTATCCCAATGTCCAGCACTATAATCTTTGGAGGAAATTAAGGAAAAGAAAATTTGGCAAAATATGATAACTCTTTAGCATGGTGCTAGCTCATTTGAAAATCAGTACATGGTAGCCATTATTATGAAGAAGAGGAAGAAGAGAGGAGAAATGCTGATGAAGATCTCTATTGCATAACACACGATGTTTCCATTTCTGGAAAGAGATATGCCTCTGATTATGATTAATGCCTCTCATTTGCAGGACCATTTTGATAGATGTACTGATGCCAGTGAATAATTATTTCCTTCTATGACAGAATGCCATTGCCACCCAATGCTCATCTAAATTTCTTTTATATGCATCTCAACCTAAAAATGCTCATCCAGGATCTTATTGCTTAGACATTTCCAGCGGCAATGCATATGATATCTCCAATAATATCACTAGACCATATTCATCCATTAATACACTGACTGTCCCTTCAAAACTTCTCCCAATTCTTTATTACACAAGCAACATAAGCAAATGTTCTTGCTCATCCTTAATTACCTCCATAATATTAAAATTATTTCAAAACTGTCATCAATTTCTCTTTTGTAAATATACTAAGACAGCTGTTAAACAATGTCTTCTCCTGTATGCACAAATCCTCTTGTTTAAATTCAATGAAATGTTCCTATAAAAATCCTCAAGGGAGAGTGGGAAAAGGGAGGTTTTACTTGTGATTTATTCTTCCTAAAGGCAAATTGCATTGATCTCTATTGGCTTTTTACTTTCACTAGAACATTTTCTCTTTGTAGCTTTGCTACTAAAAGCATGACAGTGTTTTGCCAGTCATAGTCTCCAATTGTCTTAAATAATTGCTGATCCCCTTCCTTCCTCAGGGAAGAGTAATTGGTATAAAAAATGACACAACTATTCCCCAATAATTTTATTTTTTGTACTTTTAAAAATTTTCTTTTGATTTTCCAAAGGTGTTCTTAGGCAGCCATTTATATGAGGAAAATACACTTGAGATTCCTTTCATGACCAAAAATGAGCAGAGAGGAATAGAGGAGATACTAATGAATCTTCAATACCAGAGATATGGAAGATTTTGTTGTGCCTCTTCTGTCTTGTATAACATCTTGATCACTTATTTAGAACAAAAGAGAATTTTTCCCTTTATAAGAAATGTTTATATGTCTTTATTTCACTCTTTTTAGGCTTCCAAATATTCTATTTCTTTCTTTCTTAGTATATCTTTTCTATGATTATAAAGGAATGAGTGAGACTGGCATATATCTTACATGTTATCCTATTTTTTTTCTCAAGCAATGCCCTTTGGGTACAGCTATAAAGTCAATACCTTATAGCTAACAAAGCTGAATGGTTCTCTTGTGAATGTTTTTTTCTGGTAGCATGCTATCTCTGGTGGTTTCTGCAGCCCCTTGGGCAGAGTTGTTAAAAGACACTTTCAGGCTGCAGGTGGGGAAGAGGTAGAGAAGAGTATATCTGAACTGACATTATTACCTGAGCTGCTTTAAAAATCTGCTCACAAAGTCAAGCTATCAGAGATGCTCAAATGTCTGGTTGCTCAGAGGTGTGGCCTTGGATTCCTTGCCAATACTTCTGTGCCTATCACTCAATGTGATTGGCGACACTTGTTGATGTCACATTGGGTATGGCTCCCATTTTGAGAATGACAACCGGGTTTTGTATTTGTGATCAGGAATATACTACATCATAATTTCTTAATTCCCCCTTCTATACTTATATAATAATTTGAGTTCCATAGGTATTTTAACTTTGTTCTTTCTTATTAGGTGCAAAAATATATCTCTTGGGTAAAATAAAAACCTTTCACGTTGTCCTACTTTGCATAGTATTCTTTATGACTGCAAAGTCTGTTTTAACAAAATAACAAAGGAAAGCTGTACTATGAAAATATGATATCTATTATACCTAAAGTCTTAATTTGAAGAGAGTCTAGATCTACCAATTGAAGGAATTATGGAAGGTTACCCTCATAGCAAAAAGGGTAAAAATTAATTTTCAAGGTATTTTCCTGGTTCTTTGGCTGATATTTCCATACATATTTATTTCTGGAAATCATTCTCTTGGCAGCTCCCTGGAGTTAGTGAAATGAGACCACTTTTGCTCCCTTTGGTATTCAGAGATTATTTTAGGCAACTTTATTTTTTAGTCACCTAATTAAGTCCCTGGGTAAATTGATGAAAGGAATGAAGTTTTACCTGAATCTCTCTAAAGTAACTTGAATTTCTCCAGCTACCACTAGCCTGTGGGTACAAATAAGGTTACATTTACCTTTAGACTATGATCTTCCTGTCTCATCTTCCTAACCAGCTCAACTCTAGAACTTTGGCCCCTAAAAAGTTTTCCCATCCCCACTCACAAGTATGTCTGAGAATTCTCACACATTCTTCTGAACAAGGTCACTTTTTATAGAAACTTTTGATGTTCAACAAAAGAGAATTGCTGCCTTTCAGTAGGGCTTCCTTCTCCCCAGGCTTATGGTAGCTGTGATTCTGATGCTTCCATTGACGCATTAATTCCTAGAGAGTTCTCTGTTCCACACAGAAGTGGAAGAATTATCCATCACATGGTACGCTCTAATGCCCTGTCTCCCAGCTACATAGGAAAGAACTTCCTCCTCCCAGATGCCCTTATAGTCATATAAAGAATCCCATACAGGTAGATGTGTATGAGGATAAATTCCACATCTGTAGACATGACTGATTCAAAGTTTAGTCTCCAGTTAAACCTTGCTCTATTAGTTTCCAAGTCCTTTGAAATTTTTCTCAAAAAGATTCACAGAGTGGATAGAGATGCTAAAGTTGGGAGTTAAAGCCACAAAAAGAGTACAGGTTAATACTGACATGTTCTCATTTTCTCCCAACAATTAGGGTTATGAGGTCCTACTTGCCACGGCAGCACAACATTCTGTATATCTTGGTGGAAAGTCTTACACATTCCACAAGCTGCCCTGCCCTGCACTACCTCATCTAGTCTCTCTCATCTTAGGTTGTGACTTCCTTGTTCTTGCCCACATGAGGCTCTTTGATCTTAAGGGCTACATTACATCCATTTTTGTAACCCTGAGAACTGTAAACTTGTGGCTTAATTGAGTTCTTATTTAACTGAGACATTTTAATATTAAAAGTATAATTTAAAAATCAAGAAACTTGGAGATGTTAGGTAGGGCATATGAGTGCTAATTTTGTCCATCTTTTATACCAGGACTTGTTCAATACTGTCCAAAAATTTTTAATGTAGTCAAAAGTAATTTTTACTTATGCTAAAAATGAGTTCAGCAAAAGTGATTTTCAAAAAAGAAGTCCAAGAATAATTCAACACATATTTACAAAGAGCCTCTTCACCATGGTCTGAACTGCATGACTGAGGGCTTTATAAATTGATAATGCAGGAGACACAGTGACAAAGTGGGCGCAGTGTAAACACTGGAGATGACTCTTGCCCTCTGCTCAGTTTTAGTCATATATTTTGATCATTATAGGAGAAAAGTGGAAAAATCCCCTTGTAACTTGATTTTTTCATTTTATTGAAAATGACCTTGTGAGGATATCATATTATTCATATTGGGAAGAAAAGGCTTCTTTTCCATGTCAAAGGAGCTTAGGAAGCGTGAAATTGTGTCTATGCTTTAAAGGTCTGCTTTTGTTTGGTTCATGCAAGAGCTGCACAGCTGTTTCAACTGAACCTGGATATGGAGTTTGCTGGAAAAATTCCACTTGCTAAATCAAAACAGGGTGATATTATTTCTCTGCAATTATATAACAATTGGAGATACAGAGATTTCTGTCGGCTTCAGGAGAACTGGCTCTGATGCACTAAAACCCACGAGACAGTTCTGCAGGGTTTTGGCGTGATGTTAACCTACAAAGACATTTGTCCTACATCTTGCCTCCCACCCTGGATCTCATCCCAGCCTTTGGATTCAAGCTACCAAAATGTTCATTATCTTAAGGGAGATATAGTAAGTACAATGAAAAATATGTCCTACTGATGTATTAAATTTTATTCTAATGTCTCTTGAGATAAAGGAAATCTTTCTGTGCCAAATTTTATATATACTCTTCCAGAAACACTTACTGTGGTATGGTATAAATTATCAGATAAATTTGATTAGTTCATTTGCAAAAGACAAGTAGATCCAGATTTTCTTTTTTTTTTTTTTTTTTACTAATTATGACTTTTCCAACAAGACTTTTAGATAAATGGTTATTCATCCTATGGTTTTACTCTTTTATTCACAATTATATATTTATTATAAAATCAAAATATACCTTATTTACTTTTTCACAAGATGCACTCGACTATTCTAACTCTGTATTCTTATAAAAGAATAAAAATTTGTATAAAAATAGGTATATGAAACAACATCATACATGTCTTCAAATTTAGGAAATACCTAAAAAAACAGGTACCTTTTGACATTATTTAGAATTCTAATTTATTTTTTAGTAGAATTTTTGAAGTGTATTTACTTTTTTAAATAGAAAATCAAAAAATGAGAGAGAAATTGGACATAAGTCATTGTTTTTTCTCCCTGTGCCATGCTTTTATTTAGGACCTTTCATATTGTGCCTCTCAGAGAGTTTAATTCTGCAGAGATCAAGCCTCCAAAAGTTTATTTAGGAAGAAGTCTAAGCTACTTTGAAAATAATCTTCTGTGTGCATTGGGACTGCATGCCTGATGTTGAGACTGTTCCACCAGTAAGAAATATTTCAAGCCAGAGATGACTGTACCTTCCCCAGCCTTATGTCACTTTTGGGTCCCATCCTATACTCATATGAAAATCTTAAAGTTTATGGTTGTCTATTTCTGTCACTTGGCAAGTGTGAAGAGTTAGGGTGTGCAGGGAAAAGTGAGGAATAAAGGTTATAATTAAGAAGTTGAAAAATCCAGGAAAATGTCTTGCCAGTGTTTTTATTCTAAAACATTTTTATTTTTCAAATGAACTCAGGTAAAACCTTTGTACTTGGCATTATATGCATCAACCTCTGATTTATTTCAAATTAGAAGTACCAGTTAGAAAAATGTACAACCCAATTTTTCATTTTTAATGATGTGCATATTTGTTAGGAGATGAAATTATATTGTTTTAGATAGTGTTTTTGAGATACCAGTGAGGAAAACATCAACTGTTTCGGTTAGATCTAGAATAGAGTAGTTGTAACAGGTATAAGATTGAAACTTCTGGTGCTATGTTATCTTCTTCAACTTTCATATCTCCAGCCCTCTTCAATTTCATTTTAGTTTATGCAAGTTCAGGATATAGCTTCCACAGTCTAATTTCCAAATTGCCATCTATGTGACTGGTGAACACTAGTGATTGGGTTAAATCCAGCATTACAACAAGCTCAGGGATTACAAATGAAGAAGTGTAGACAATTATGGAAGAACTGGGGAAGATATTTCAGGCATCCCTAACTTGAAAGTACTGAGTATTGGTTGTACTAGTAAGAAGAAGATCCATTATTCTTTACTATTTTAGGGTTTTTAGCATCTAAGTGTGGTTGTGTTTTGTCTTTCCCTAATTGAGGTAACTGCAATATATGTGGATGAATTATTTTTTATAACATTTTTCTTTGAACCAGAATTATATAAGGTAATCAGGCATCCCTGACTCCAGTCTTCTAGGGTATGGCCTGTGAGTATAAAGTCCAAAGGCACCAGAAGTTTAATAACCCTTAAATAATTAGTATTGAGACATTTTATATATTTGAATGAAAATTTTGAGTATGGAGAACATAAAGGTAATACATCATTTGTTATTACTATCTGTATCTATGCAAGATAAAATAAAATAGGTGGATATCCTGTAATTAAGAATGGTATCCTTCTTAATGATGTAGGATTATAGTGTTTTGATAATAAAATCAATATTTTATATATTATAAAAACATAAATAGCAATAACAGTTGATTTATCATAATTGGTTTAGTCTATGGATGGCACATAAAAAGGAAATCTTTTAAAATGAAAAAATAGCCCAACACATTATAATTCTTCTGGTGTTCTTTTATCACTGAGACTCAAGAAAGAAAGGTGTATTATCAATTAAAGAACACATATTCTTTTCCTTTCAGAGCATTTGTAATTATATAAAACTACTGGTTCTTTTTTGGCTTCCAAATGTGTACATTTATCAGTGATAATTATCCTTAACATAATACAGCCTACTTATTATGATCAAAATATGACTCCTAAAGGCACCTTCATAATGAGGGTAGAGTGCATTAACTCTTTTACAAAGCTGTCTTAAACCTGAAAGACATTAAAGCCAATACAAAGTAAAATTAAGGGCTAGATAATCAGAAAAAAAAGAGCATTACTAACGTTGCCCTAATAGCAATTGTGAGCATTCCACTGAGGCTGTGTATCAAGTAATAGCCTGTTCTTTACATCACTTCACTTTCAACAATGGATCTTACTAAATAAGATATATTCATGATAGTTCCCTATAAAATCCTACAGAGAATTTTTTCTGCATAACATCAAATATTCTATTACAGAACCATAAATATTGTTTTCATGAACTGTATATCTGACCTTGAAAATAAGGTCAGAATTCAAAGTTATTATATTTTAATATCCTGAAAGAATGCCATGAAAATATACAGCCTCTTGTTACTGCCTGATTGTTAAATCTGATAGGGCAGTCATGAAAATAAATGTTGTATTGCATCACCAGAGCTTAATTGCACGGGTCTAAAAAGAACCCCTCAGACAGAAGCCAAAATGAAATGCAGTGAATAGCATGAGAGACTCTTTTTGGTTTGTTTCTGATTTTTATTTGTTTTCACAAGAATGGGTGTTTGTGGTGCAATTCCTGGGCATATTTCATGTAAGGCACTGCTTGTGTTTGTGTAGAATAGAAATTAATGGAACAATAGAAAGAAAGAATATGGATCACTGATTTGGTCTCAACTGTGTTAAGAGTCATAAGACTATTAATTGTGTGGTATACGTCTACATGTGTGCATATTACGTAGATTTTTGAAAAAAAAATCTACAAGGTTCCAATATGTTTTTTTCTTTGATCACACTATTTGTAAAATCTTATCATATATGATACTACTTTATGTTACGTCCCACTTTAAATAAGTGCAACCATATGAGATCTCCGTAAACTATAAAGAAGATGCAAAGTCCTCTTCTCAAAAATCTTCAGAAAACATAACATCATGGAAGTGGCCATTGTTATATCTTAGGCCTACCTCAAGATTAAATGATTCTCTAATCCAATCACACGTACATAGATAAAATGCATAACATGTGCAAGTTATATGTAAGTTATGAATCCTAATCATGACTAATGATAAAACAAACATCAACTTTAGAAATAAAACATTACTCTTTGGTGAAGATACTGATTTCTTCCCTAATTCCATTCTCATGCTTTCCCCTCAGAGGTACTCATGATTTTGAATTGTTTCCTTATTTACTGCTGTGATTATCAGTTGTCACAATACATATATCCCTAAACAATATTTCGTGCAGTTTTACCTATTTTTAAACCTGATTATAACATGGCATTATATAATACATGTTATTAAGCAATTTATTTTTGTTCAGCCAACAGTACTTTTCTAAAATCTGTATATGTTGTTGAACAGATTTTGGTCAGTCTTCATCAGTGCTATATAATTATATTCTATGTTATATTTTATACATTATTCTATGATGGGTATTTGGAAGGTTTCCAGGTTTTTGATATTACAAACAATACCACTGTGAATATCTTCATAACTGTCTGTATGAGCACAGGTGTGGAAGTTTTTTCTAAGGTCCATACCTGTTCCGTTTTAAAAGATAATGTCAAATTGCTTTCACTGGGTGCATATAGCATTTTTTCCCTCACCAGGAATGCTTACCAGGTCTTACTGCTTTATATCTTAGCCAGTGTTTGATATTGCATGCGTGGGTAATAATACTAGATCCATTAAAAGTGCAATGCAACAATACAGAAAGTTGATTTATAGGGTTTCGTATTCTACAATGTAACTCACATTTAAGAAACTATCACTTGAAAAGGCTATAAAATATTCCTCACGATTCAAAATACTTGCGTGTGTAAGACTAGATTTTCTTCATAAGCATATAACAACAAATTAAATACAGAAGTAGATATAAAAATCCAGCTACCTATTAAGCCAGACAGTAAAAAGATTTGCAAAATGTAAAATAATGGTATTCTTCTCATAGAATTTTGTTTTGAAAAATATAGTTTTTTCATGAAATTTTTTTATGTTAAAGGGTAGTAGACTTATTTTTTGAAAGACAGTGAAATATATTTTTATTTCTGTTCATAATCTCTGTTCATTATGTGTATTTTAATTAATAAACTATTTCAGAACACTGTTTACAGAAAAAACTGTTTTCTAATAAATTAATATATATTTAAATTTTTTACAGTATTAATTTATAATAAAATAAATATCAATAGATATAACCCATGAAAACAAAAGCTATTTTGCATCCTCAATAATTTTTTGTTTTGCTTTGTTTTTGTCAGCTTTAAGATATAATTTACAAAACTAAAATTTATCAATTTTAGCCATATAATTCAGTGATTTTGCCAAATGTGTATTGTTGTGTAACTATCACCACAATCATAACACAGAACATTTACATCACCCCCAGAAGTTCCTTAATCTCCTCTGCAACAGGATAGATAGTTTTGCCTTTTCTAGGATTCCATATCTTTTGCACTCTTTGCATCTGGCTCCTTTCACTTAGAAGGTTTTTGAAATTCATACATGCTGTTGCATCTATCTGTAGTTTGTTCTTTTTCTTGCTGAGTAATGTACTATTGTTTAGCTATAACATAACCTGATTACACATATATCAGACGATGAACATTTCAGTTCTTTCTAGTTTTTTTGGCTCTTAAGACTATAGTTTCTATAAGCATTCACGTGCAGATCTTTGTGTGAATATATATTTTCCTTTTGGGTAAAAAAACCTAAGTGGAGTTTCTGTGACATATGGTAAATGAAATCATAACATTATAAGAAATTCCCAAAATGTTTTCCAGAGTGATTTACCATTTTGCATTCTAACTAGCAATGGATGAGCTTCAGTTCAAAACATCTTTCTCCAAGCACTTGGTTTTGTCAGTCTTTTTCATTTTAGTCATTCTAGTGTATATTCAATAGCATTTTTAATTTCAAATTTACATTTTCCTGATGACTAATTATGTTGAGTATCTTTTCGTGGGTTTATTTGCCATTTCTATTTGTGCTCTGGTGAAATATCGCTATAAATCAAAATTTTTATTGGGCATTCTTATTATTGAGTTTTAAGGGTTATTTATATATTTTGGATGTAAGTCCTTTACTGGATATATGGTTTGTAAATACTTTCTCCCAGTCTATTCCATTTTTTTAACAGTATCTTTAGAAGGACACAAGTTTTAAATTTTGATGAAGCCTAACTTACTTTTTGTGTCCTACTCAGGAAATCTGTGCTCACTCAAAGCCACTTAGACTTTCTTCAGTGTTCTCTTCCAGAAGTTGTGTTGTTTTCCCTGTTATGTTTAGGTCCTTGGCACATTTAGAGTTAACTTTTAAACGTGATGTGTGATAAGGCTGAGAATTTATGTTTCTGCCTTATTCAGTTATTCCACCATGGCTTTTTGAAAAGACTTTTCTTCCCCATTGAATTGCCTCAGCACCTTTTGTTGAAAATCAATTGGTCATATATGTGTGTGTCTATTTATGGATTCTTTATTCTGTTCCATTGATCTACATGTTTTCTTGACATCAAACTATATTGTCTTGATTATTATAGTTTTATTATAAGCTTTAAAATCATAGAGTATAAATTTTCCAACTTTGTTGCTGTTCTTCACATTTGGTCTGTTTTAGATCCATTGCATTTACATGTAAAATCTTAGTTTGTGAGTTCCTACAAAAAAGTTATTTTAATTGGAATTTACTTAATCTATAATTAATTTTGGGAAGGACTATCATTTTAACAATATTGAGTCTTAGATCCATGTTTGTTATTATTGCTATGTTTATTTGTGCTTTTTAAGATTTCTTTGTATATTTTATTGAACAAGTCAGGCATATATTTTGTTAAATTTACCCCTTAAAATTTTTTCTATTTTAATGACATTTAAATGATACTTAAAATTTTTTAATTTATAATTTTTTGTTGCTGCAATATGGGAATTCAATAGATTTTATACATATATGGAACTTGTATCCTATAAAATTGCTAAGTATATTTTTTTAGATTTTGTAACATTTCATAGATGTAGGATTTTCTGTATAGACATTCATGTCATCTGTACATAAAGACAGTTTACGTATCTTTTTCCAATTAAATGTCTTATTCCTTTTTCTTGTATTATTTCCAGTGCCAGGACCTTCAACACAATGTTGAAGAGGTGGTGAGAGTAAACACTCTTGCCTTTTTCTGACCTTAGGGGAAAGGCTTTAGTTCTTCACCACGGAGGATAATTCTTTCCGTGTTGGTTTTTGCAGATGCCTGGGAAAGAGCCTGCATTAGTATCTCTGTGGTGCTGAGTCACTGGCTGGGAGTGGACCGTGAAAAATCTAGTTTCTGTCTTAATGAGATTATGGATTTCAGAGGCAGAAGCTGGGGCCATCATCAGTCCATCATGCTCCCTGCAGTCAGGGATCTGAGAGCTGCAATCTGACGGTCACCTCAGATGGAAAATTTCTGGGAGGTACTTAGCATTCTATGACCTAAATTACATTTAAAAATCAGGACTCTGTGGAGAATAGATTATAGAAAGGCTACTGGGGAGGTGAGGACATCATTCGGTTGCTGCAGGTGAGAGATAGTGATAACCTGAATTAATAATAATGGTGGATGTTGTAAGATTCGGGATAATTGTGAAGGTAAGGCTGAAAGGATTTCCTGATGCACTGGATGGGGGATAACAGGGAAAGTAGAAGGTCAAAGTTAAATCCCCCTTTTTCTTTTTTTTAACTTGAGGTGCAGAACACTGTGGGATAAGTAGGTTTGGGGGCAACAAATCAACAGTTCAGCTTTGTACGTGTAAGTTTTCAACGCTTATTAGAGATCTAAGTGGGGCTATTTGAAGGCAATTGCGTACATCGGCGAGAGCACACATCTAAGCCTGGTGGGCCTATCACAAATGAACAAACAGTAATCGAGGATGTATAGCATTATGCCCTCCTGAGACCAGGGTAAGCACAGAAATGTCACCTCACAAGTGTGGATTCCAGCTTAACTTACTCTATTTTACTGAATACTAGTTTCATAACATTAATGTGCAGAAAAACTGAATGCAAAAAGTGACATTTAAATAATATGCACAACCCCCAATTTTACAATGACCATTGTGTGAGGAGTTTGGCAAAATGTTTTTAAAATAAAAACAATTTTTTGATTTTCTTTGGCCATGCTCTGGTTTGAAACAGTAATGAAAAGCCATATAATTGTATAACTATCTCAGGGTGGGATTTAAACTAATTTTGAAAAGTCCAGAAAAATCTGGATATTGCCTTGGCTACATTATCTCACTTGATATTACAGCTGTAAAATGTTTTACTTGCTCAATATTAAATTCAAGAATGCAAGGATCACATGGTATTTAGTTTAAGGGAAGACCCATGGTATTGTGAAATGTACTCTCCTGCTTCAGGATAGCAGCAAAATGTTTTGTTGTAGCAAGTTCAGAAAAATAAACTCAAAGGGTACTTTAAAGTCCCCTTTAAGCATGGCAGGATGGAATCAACAGCTTCACAAATGTAGGAATTGATGTAAATATGGAGATCTAAAAGCCACCATAGTGCAGTTAAAAATTTAAATTAATGTCTAACTCACTTATTTAATGACAAATCACTTAGTAGATTGGGCAAATTTCCATGTGGCAGGTATGAATACAAGACATTTCTTTCTGAACAGTATGCTAAATATTCTAAAACATTATGCACCACATTTTGTGGGAACACAAAGCAAGACTATTTTCTTCAATAAAAATTCAAATCCTGTAAGTTAGTGTTAGTCTAAGCCTAAAATATACTGCATTCTCATTTCCTTTGCTTAGTTCTACTTCAAGTTCACGTAGTTGGGTGCTGATGGATAAAATGTAGATGATTCCACCAAAACATTATTTATTATTGCCATGTATTATGAGACCATCATTTTTGTTGAAACACTGGAGTATTTAATGGATGCAGACAGTGGTAAAGCTTCATCACCCTAATATTATTTTAGGAAATCCAATTCATTTTAGGTACTTTCACATCTGTGATATCATTATCACCCTTATAATAGACATCTGTGTTAATATTATTAAAGTTGTTAAAACCTATACTCATGTAATGAGAAAACTGAGACCCAAGTAGTTGAAGTAACTTTCTGAGGCCATACTTCTATCGAAGAGTTGAATCAGTGTCAAAGCCAGAACTTACTATTTCAAGTATGGCTCTGATTCCACTACATCACTTCCAAGACTTCTATAGGGAAAAATTTCCATACTGTTATTAAGGTACAATTTTTATACAGTACATTTTTTTTAGTGTACAGTTCTGTTAAGTTTTGACAAACAAATGCATTCAAGCACCCAGCACTATAATCCACATGTAGAATAGTTTCATCATGCCTCCAAATTTCCCTCTGCCCTTTGTATACAATCCTGCTTTCCATTCCCAGTGCATGGCAACTGCTGACCTGTCTTCTGTCCTTACAGTTTTACCTCTTCTAGAATGTTGTATACATTAACCATATAGTATACAGCCTTTTGAAGCTGACTTCTTTCACTTAACACGGTAGATCTGATATTCATCGATATTACTGTTATAACATTAGTGCATTCTGTGTTATTGCTAAGAAGTATTTCATCACTGAGTGTTTATCCATTCCTAAATTGAGGTACGACACTAGGAACATTCACATAATGTTTTGTGTAAAGACATTTTTCTTCTCACTTGGGTAAAGACCTAGGAATGGAATTTCTGGATCAGATGATAAGTGTAGGTTTAGCCTCACAAGAGACTGAGAAACTGCTATTTAAAGTAACTATACCACTTTATCTTCCCATCAATGAGGTATGTGAGTTCTAATTACTCTGCATCGTCACTAGCACTTGGTATGGTCACTTTATTTTTAAAGACATTCTAAAAGGTGTGTGGTAGTGTCTCCTGAATTTAATTAGTTACAATAAAATTTTAATTGGCTTCCTGAAAGAGGCTGTGGATAGTCCATATATGGAAATCTTACATTGAAATTTTTCATTTTAGTTTTGGAAAGTTTGGTTAAATGCCATGTTAATCAGTAATCGAATACTGGGATTAAGTTTGTATTCCATCTATCTTCTTCCCTGTTGCTATGGGTGTGTCATACATAAAATGGTTACCACACTGAAGAAGGGGAGAAAAAGAGTAGGACTTTCATAATAAACAACTTATATAACTGGATTTTGAATATTTGGGAAGTTGTCAAAGGGATTGTAGATTTTCTTTATATACATGACACATATAAATATAACTTACTCAAATAAGAATAGTTTTCCCTGACAATGAGGGAACATACTTAGGGAATAGATCTTAGAAAAGACTTCATAGGTAAACACATAAAAGAACAAACACCCATTACAAGTTTCTCTTTTTATGAACTTTAAAAAGAAGAACATTTTTATTTACATTAAAACCTACTAAGTTCTACTATTTGGGAATGGATTACCAAAACTTATGGTTGTATTAAAGGCTTGCACATCTTGAGAGACATCTTAATGAAAGCATAGCTCATTATAATCCCCCAGAAGAGAATACAAAGAGCAAAACACTTTTAAAATTATCTTATAAAAAATTTCTTTAGGATCCATGGGGAAAAGTTTATAGAAAATGCAGTACAAATGTTATTAGCCACCTATTGAATTTTTAGTCTTGCATTTGTTTTGGAGTGAATACACATCAATAATGTAAGCATAACCCAAATCACTGTGCTTCAATTAAGTCTTATACATACAAAGCATAAGTGTATGTAAATTATATTCAGGTTGACCATTTTTTGAAATATTTATGTATGAAGTGGCATACAAAGGTACCAGAACAAAACAGGTAAAGAGGTGGAAAGTCAGATTTTAAACAAATGTTTATTTTAAATTTCAATTTAGTAAGAGAATTAATATAAAAATGATTTTACCAAAATTTAGTAAAATACGACCGCCCACTCTCATAACAAAAACTGTATAGGTGATTTAAGACAATGTGTCACTCCTTTTGTTTCTAGAGAGTGCCAGGGTACATATCTATGTATCTATGGGTAGGTTTGTTTTTAGTTGATTGCTTGAATCAGTGTCTAAAATTTTTCTTAAAAGAGTTATTAAATGGGTGCACTCATAACTTTCATACTCAGTTCTATTCCAATTAGTGCAATTGTGAAGGGGATAGCAGAGGGGAGGTGGTTTATCCTCCTGTAACAGAAGGGCTTGTACTAGAAGGCAGGTAATTTGACTTGCGCTTGTAGTTAAGAGTTTTGCTAAATTGTGTGAATCATCTAAGAATGGACTACATCTGTGTTTCTCTGATATCAGTTATTCACATATCACCTTCAAGATTTTCATCATATCTATGTGCCATTCTTGCTATTACTTAATGAATATTATTTTGTCATCAGTTTTGAAAACTTATATTCTAACTTTATCCTCATCCCGAATAGTAGTAGCTATGAAATCATGTATATGAAATTTGACTCATAACTTTTCCTAATTTGGATTAAAATAAACACATTTTGCTTATATATATATATATATATATATATATATATAAAATATGTTTGCCTATGAACAAACTAACCTCCCATATCACTAGTAATACAGCACCAAATTTGTTTCAACACTAGTATCTTTCCAAATTACGTTAAAACCTAATTGATATTATAAGATATTTAAGATTTAATTATGTAGTCTGTTATTTCAAGGAATAAGTTATTTTTATGTGTTCAAAATAAGAGTCAAAATAGAGAATAAAGTTTATATATGTTTTTCGTTGTTTATGTTCACATGAAATTACATGTGTGTAATAAAACTTTTTATTACCACATGTTTTTTTACAACCTGAAAAGATGCTCAGGTGAGTGAAGAACAATTTTCCGAAATAAAGAGTGGTTTCATAGGGTAACATTATATTGGTATTTCAATTTATTAAGACAAAACTTATCTTTGACACATTCTTGGAGAACTAGGGAATCCCAGCTTTGATGAATTTTATTAATTAAAGATGCTCCATATTTTATGTATATTCAAATCATTATTCTGAGTACTCAAATTATTACTGTAGCATACATATTTCTAAATATGATCATGAGCATTTTTACTTAACACCTAGTTTTAATTACTTTTTTTTAGAATGCAATATTCTTTTGTAAAGCTTGTATTTTAATGAGAACTTCAAACTTTGTGAAATCTTAGGTAACCATTTTTTTCCCAAATCGCCACATAAAAGCTAGAACTGTCAAGGGGAGAAAAGATCATGAAAAACGTTCAGACATCCCTGGAAAGACCTGATTTTAATGCCTTAATAAATAATTGAGTATAACATAGTAGCCTTCAAATTTTACTTAGCACCACACTTCTAGTGCCATAGCTCCATCTGACCCTATAAAAATGCTGTCGATAGCTCTGTTTACTAGAATTTATTGCTACCACGATGGAAAGCCACAATGCTGTGAAACTAGTAATGCAGCAATATGCAACCTCAGCCCAGTAACGTGGCTATATTTTGAAATCATTAAAATGCAGATGAGGAGTAAGCTAAAGACTGATTTTGTGATTGCTATTAAGATATCGAGTAGTTCTTAAAATATACATCTGGGTGAGTGTGTATAAATAACTTGAATATTAGTGTCTTTTAAAACTGTTCTGATGGGAAGGGTGTTTTCTTCCCCCGGTGATTTCCCAGTTATTTTAAAGATATTCTGTGATTCATCAAGCAATCAGATAAATTTCTGGTTTTCACTATTGTGATTATAAATATATAGCCTTCTACATCTTTTTCACTAATTTTCAGGTGTTAGTTATATGAGATATTTTAAATGTTTTGAACTGAGTAATGTTCCCTTTATAACTTTTGGCATATATCATGCATCTGCTTCAGGTTATTGTGGGGCATTTCATATCACTGAAATTTATTGTTCTAGGCAAACTTCTTTAATGGTGTATATTCAGATGCACATACACTAACACATGTTTTATACGTATATAATCTCTTTGATAGCTAAAATTCTTGATTTGTATTAACTGATTCTATCAAGATGTGAATTAAAACGTCTTTGTATCTATGAACATGTTCATTATCCATAGGACAAAGTACAGGCTTTATCTAGTTTACAGAAATACAAATCCACTGAATCATATTAAAATCTAAAATTTCAGAAGGGAATTTATTTTTTAGGATACATACTTCACACACTTCACACTTGATAGCCACCCTCTGTCTATTTAAAAAGGTTGAGACTTTATCCACCTCTGCTTCCTGCCTTTACTTAGTGCACATTAGTGGCACTAAATGGACAAAGAGTGCCCTTCACAGACCACTTAGCTCACCTCCATTGCTCTATGCCCATTGATCCATATAAGTTGCATTTTTACAAAATGTTATGGAGAGGTTTATTATTTGATTTTCCTTACACTAGTTAGAATTGATGATATCCTTCTGGGGACATCTTGACATTTTATTTCTCTTCTCACTCTAAATTGTCTCAACCACACCCATGGCTTCAACTACTATCTATATTAACCAAGGGCTTTCAAAAATAAATGTTCTTTTCTGACAGTGCTTAAGCTACAGACTCTCTATTCTGCACTTCTCCTTTGGAACAACTTAAACTTAGCATTTTTCTAAACCCACAACCTTCTCTTCTCAGCCTAATCTACTGCTGCTCACCTGTTCTCTTTCTGAATTAATGGTATCCCGCTGCCCTTGAATCCTTTCTCTTTCCTGCACTAATGCAAAAGTCTTCCAGTTGGCTTCTCTGGTCTGTCTTGCATTCTTCAATTCCTTTACCCATACTACAATTGGCATGTGATCTATCTAAAACACAAATCTTAACCTACCGTTCACTACTTTAGGAAAATTACGACATTTTCAAACATCAATGCATTAAGCCCAACCTGGGCAATACTGGACACTCCTTTTCCCTGTTTCTCTTACCAGCTCCCTCTGCTTCTGGCTAGGCTCAGTCATTGGGAGACACTGGTGGCGGGTAGGGGCAAGACTTGGAGGCACGTTGGAAGAAGAGAAGTCAGGAGAGAAATACCTCCTCTTTTATCTTTAAAATGGCTGCAACTCCTTTGTGGTGTCAGCTGCCAATGCGATAGCCCTGACTTTGCTGTGGCAGGGGTCCCTCCTCTCTTTATTGGACCTCCAGCCCTAGGATAGTAATGATTTCTTTCAATGGCTAATCTCTGGACTACATCCCATTTGTTTTCTGTCCTCTCCTCTCCTCAATCACCTTTTGAATTAATTTGTTATCCCTCTATTTAACTAACTGGAATGAACGCTCTTTCACGGACTGAAACCTGCTTGATAAAATCTTTGGGCATCTCTCAAACTTATCTCAGTGGTTAAAAAAGATATGGAGTCCTGGGAGCCAGATGTTCCTCATCTTTATAATCATTAGTGATCTTGGACAGAAGAGATTCTCGGAGTCTATTTTTCCTCATCTCAGTGTCTGGGAATTATAATATCTGCCTCACAGGTTGGTGTGAGGATTAAAATAGAATTAGATAATTTGAGATTATGCTTTCAGCACAGTACCTGGCACCTGGTAAGCACCTGTCAGTTGTTGGTTCATGAGGGCAAAAATGGAATCAGTGATATTTAGCACTAAAGTACTAGTGCCTAGCTGCATATACCTAATAAATACTCAATAAATATTTGTTCAATGAATCATCAACCTCTATATTTAAAATATGCCTCTGTCCCTCCATCCTCAATGACTTTGTCTGAGGCCATCGTGTTCTCCTACCTGAATGACTGCAATGACTTCTCTACTGCTTTTCCCACTTCCCATCTTTGAGTCCCCTCCCATCAATTAGAACAATCTTTCAAGTTAACAGATACTATCTATATATTTTAAACATTTTCCTAGCGCCTTCAAGATGAAGTGTGAACTTCTCAGCAAGACTTATGTTGCATCTTTTCTTCTGAATTCTTATTATAATGCTAGGCTCACATTTTTCCCACTTTCTCCCTTGCTTTATGCTTTACGTGCAATTTCTCCTGTGAACTGTACATCCTTTTGCTATTATTTTATTTGTACTTGCTAATTGTTCTCCCAGTGACACTCTTCGTAGTGTGCAAGTAATCCTAACTTTGCTTTTACTCAATAACTCAGCTCAGTATATGACTTTCTACAGACTTTCCTTGAATCCCCTCCATGTGCCCCCAATGCTGTCATTTCCTGATTACATGCAAATCTCCCCCAGTTGACGGTATGCCCCTTTTATCTAGGTGTTTAGTATATTGGCTGGCATATAGCTGTCACATGATAAATGTTTGCTTAATAAGGGATCAAGAAAGGGCTGAGACTGGGCTCTTACATAATGCCAAAAGATGCCTCTTTTCTAAGTAAATCAGTCTGTTAATCCACCTCTCTGAAATGGGTTATTCAACCAAATCTTCTCCCTTACTTAAATAATCATATGGAATCTTTTGCTGAAATTCAGATAAACTGTTTTTACCACAGTTCTTTGATATATTAATCTAGAAACCCTGGAAAAAATGGTAACAAACCTCTTCTTGTTACTTGTTCCCAGTGAATACATTCTTTGGTCTTTATGAATTTTACTGCATTCAAAGTGCTCACAAACTATCATTTTACTAATTCACTTTAAAATCTTAGTTTCAATTATACAAGATGACTAAGTCCTAAGGAACTGCTGTACAACACTGTGTGTATAGTTAATAATACTGTATTGTGCACTTAAAAAATTTTAAGAGGGTAGATCTCTTAAGTGTCTTTACCACAATAAAAAATAAAATTAAAAAAATACAAAATTAGCACAAAATTCCATTGGCTTTTTTCACCCCATCTTCTCATTCCTTCTGTAAATTAAATTTTCTCAACATATTTGAGAAAGTTTGTGATTTCTTAAGAGTAACTGACATCTCTTCATCTGTGTATTACCACAATGCCTTGGAGTAAATTTGCCTTGGCAGTGAAAGTTAAACTCATTTAGAGCAGGGAAGTGGTCTTGCAAAATTTCTTCCCTTTTTTGGATTTCAGTTATTTTTAATCAATGTTGATTTACACTTTAGTCCAAAGTTCAAGTCCTTCACAGAGAAGATTGATTCTAATTCTCGTGTTGTAGAAATGATGTATCCTGACTTCTTTCACTGCTTGTGATACAGACACACACACACACACACACACACACACACACACACACACACTCTGACTCATTTAACCTTAATATTGGAGAAGAGTAGTGGAAGACAACTTCTCAAATATTTTTCCTCATTAATGGCAATTCTAAAAATTATCAGAGGAGCAGAGTGCCAGTTTTTCCTTTGATTTTCCTTCAGTTTCAAGGTAAGAAGTACTCACTGATCAAGAATTTCAGTGCAAGATCTTGATGACCTAAAATATGTAAGATATTTTTTACACCTATGTAGAAGAAATGAATTTTGCGTCTAGATATCACGTGTGTGTGAATTGAATAGCTGTGAAAAATCTCATGTCTTTCCTAGAGTGATTACATGCCTTAAAGAAGGAAGATGTGAAGGAATTACAGGAAAATAAATATAAACAATACTATTGTCCTATATACTCTGGGAACTGCAAAATTTTGGGCATTCCGTAAATATTGTCGACTGACTAGAGAGTGAATTTCTATCAGTGCCTGGCAACATAGTCCAGCTCATTTGATTTACCGAAGTATATAAAAAGACTACCTTTAAATCTTTTTTATTATACTTAATGCTTTGTTATTTTTCTGTTTAAGGACCTCAAAGTTTTGCTATAAATAAATTTTTGGCTATAAAGTTTTTCCAGGGAAAAATAACCAGCTCTATTTAATTTTCACTACAGATAAATAATACCACAAAACTAATTAAAATAAAATTGAATCAAAAAGGTTTTTACTGAATTAAAACTTAGTATAAAAGTGAATGATTACCTGTTTGGGTTTTTTTTTTAATATATTTTTTTTGCACATGAAAAACCTGTATGTGCTTCAATTTCAGTAATCAATGGAATCAATATGTTTGTTTTATTGTCATATGTGTACCTCATTGTTGTGTCATATTTAAGTTGGCAACTTTATTCTATGTTATTATGGCAGTGTTACAGTTAAAAAGTAACTATCTGAGACTCATGGATCAATACTTTAAGTTGCCTGTGAATTGCATAGTGTCTAGAATGTGGGGATCATTAGAGAATTACTGATCTCTTTATATGAGTAATAGACAATGGAAGGCATAAATTTTGAATTTTATAAATACTAAATATTTAGATAATTATTGCTCATTCATAAAATTCATTTTATGTCTTCTAACAATCCTTATACTAGGACATGTATAATAATTATTAAGATTTTAATGTTTAATATTCAGATAAATTATAATAAGTCCATACCTTATTTGTTAATTTTCCTGATTAAGAAATGTTTATTCAATGTAGACAATATGGATTACTGAAAAAAGTATTTAAAAAATGAAATCACCAGTAATCCCACCTCTTTAAAACTGATTTACAAGTTTAAAATATGTGTTTACTTATACATATATACACATGCACGCAGATGATATTTATATTGTAAAACTTTTTTAGTGACTTGACGTTTGAAGGTTTATATAGTTCTTATTTAGATGTGTCTAATTAATTTTACCAATAATTTATTGAGTAACAATTAGGCACCTTGACATAAAGTAGCTCCAAAGGATGTCAAAAGTCGTAACTTAAAAAGGTTTCCAAAGTCTAATCTTTTTTTTAATGCTCTGGGGATAAATACAGTTAAATAGTTTTTCTCTGAAAAACTTCCCAGAGGTGTTAATATGCTACTATGCATTGTGAATTTCCAAAGGAGACATAATGCAGTGTTTCTCAACTTATTTTAACATGGAAGCCTGCTCTTTTTTCCAGGATCATCTGATGTAGGCTTCTGGCCAGTTCTTCAAAGAGAGGTTAGATCCTGAGAGTAAATTGTTTAAATAATTGATTTAAGTGTTAGCGTGTTGTTCAGGCATTCTGAAATATAGTTTATCTTTCCTGGATAGACCAATATTTCGACTTGTGGTTGTAGATTTGGCTTTGGTTTAATTTTAGTCACATCTTAACCACCAGTATTAACCCAGTACTGCTCCTGATATGTATTATGAAAAAAAACAAATGTATGTTGATTATGTAAATATATAATAATGTTTATGATTATGAATAGAATAATAATAATTATGGCGATAAGTAGTAGTAGGAGGAGGTTATCCTTCATTTAGTTCACAAATACTACAGTAGGAATCCTATATAATGTTATTTAATCTTCTAAATCACTACCCCCTTGGCATAAGTATATTTTCCCAACATACATATACAAAAACCAAGCAGCAATATGCTCAAGTGGCTCCAAGTTACATGGACAGTAGCAAGGTTTCACACATATAATATGGCTGATTCTATAATTTCTGAGTATTTTTAGCTGCTATTTAATCATTATTCAATATATGAATAAATAGAAGGAACGTATATAGAGAGGTTCCCCAGCTATCCGAAAGTAGAGAGTTCCTATGAAACCTTTCTGTAAACTGAAATGGCTTAAAGTGAAGAAGCAATTAGCTTAGCACACATCTTGATAATGGTGTACAAAATAAATTGAGATAAAGCACAGACACAGTTCAAAGCTATGGTGGCTTGACGCTGAGATGCTGAGTGTGGTTCCTGGGGAAGGAACTAGGCGGTGCCACTCTGGCTGCTTGGGTGTGTGCTGCCTCTACAAGGCTCCCTGCAGAAACAAACGCTAAACGCTATTTTTGCTTTTCACTTTTTTTTTTTTTGTAAAAGTGAAAATACTCCTCGGATTTCTTTCGGTTAGCGAAAACAGGTACTAATGTAGGTCTTACACAAAAGCAAAGTGGCATAAAATGAGCATACCTGTAGTCTCAAGCTACTTAGAATAATGGACTCATGCAAATTGCTAAATTGGATTGTTAAAAGAGTTCACAAACCTCATTAATGAAAGTGGAGACTAAATCCTAGAATATTCAAATGACTAAATTGCTCACGTTCTGACTGATATCTTCAAAATAGTTATTCACATATTTTCTTATAACCCCTCTTCAAAAGGTAAGCTACTTTAAAACAACTTGTGCCAGGAATTTTGCACATGTGAAACTCACATGCTTCACATGTTTTGAAAAAGCCAAACCCCAAGAAGAGAGTCTGTTATAGGTTCTGTAAACTGTGGTGGAAGGTGGTTTGTGAGAAGTAGGAGGAAAGGGAAAGGCACTTCGCCTGGTCTGCTGAGGGAAATGAAATAAAACAGTTTATTACACTTCTGAGAAATCAGACAGTAGGATGTCAGGTATATTAGTTATATGATATATCTCAAGCAATTGAACCTTAGGCACTGGGGTTTCCTGCCTCAATAAATGCTCCTTTATCCAGCAGAAGTAAAGGAAGCACACTGCCATAGGATGTCAAGAGATCACTGTGGTCTAGATGTTGGAGATATCAGTGGGGGAAATCTGACTCATTTCAGCAATGATTTTTCAGCTGTGGGTCACAAACCTTTAGGAGGTCAGAGGCATTGCATATATGGATTGTATGTAAAATTTTTATTGAATTATAAAAATTAAGTAAATTAATAGAGTCTAACAACTCTAATGGAATAAATATTTCATAAAAATGTATTTCATTTTTGTTCAAAAGTTTGAAAAATACTGTATAATTTGCCTTTATTATTTTTGGGACTATGTAGTCATCATAATTGTGGAGAACACTAAAAAGTGGAAGATGGAATCTCCTCCCATGTGAATGGAATGGGAGCTAGGAGTTAGATTATTTTGTAAACATTATTTATGGGCCAAGATTCATATCACTTACTGTAGCCATTTTTATGTGAATTGAAACAAGTGGTTCATTATTTCTAGTGTCATTGGCTTGTCTGTTCCAAGATTAATTTAAAAATCCAATATATGTCCAATTTTTGTCCTAATAGCCTATGTGGGTAAGACAAAATTATAATTGGGAATTAGCAGTGCTTATTTGTATTTAAACTCACTTTCATTGGGCATTTCTTTATATTGTTTTCTACTAGAACTCTTTCAATTTTGTGTTTGAGTACTCCATTTTTAAAATTAAATAATTTATCTAGTATAAATACTCATAATTAAATACTTCACCCCTCAAGTTTTTTGAGGTAATGTAAGAAAAAAAGATATTTTGAATTACAAAACTTTTATCAGTTTATAAAAACATAATAATATCGTATTAAAATTAGTAAGCTAAACTAAACTATTGCGATCACAAACTTAAATGTATGGTTATACATTTAACGTATAACATGAGAATGCATGTTTTTCCTTCTTTCCAAAATGCTATCTTTGGGGGGGATAATTATTTTATTGTATGTTATATTTTTCTAACCTTTTCACAATCTCCAGAGCATGAAATAATATTTCTTTAGAATGCTGTCTTTGATATTAATGACAAACTGAGAAAAAGATAATTTTGTACCTTTAGATAATGGCATAAAATATCTATGTTTAAATAAAATTAGCACAAAGAAAAAAAGTCATTCCTAGCCATCCCCCAGTTGCCCAATGTGTTGGCAAAAAAAGTGCAAGTCAAGGACAAGTGGCTACTGTGCTTTTCTTTTAATTTTAATAACTATAGACCACTCTGTATGTGTATAGTATAGTAATTTATACTTTAAAATATCACTGGAAGCAATAAATATCAATTATATTCTACCTTAATGTGACAGGCATCCCACAGGCTGGTTTATTAGTTACTATTATTGATTAGTAGATACGTAAAGTTATTCATCTACTATTTAATCATTATCATTTATTACAATCTTAGTCCTTACTGTGTCCTAGGGACAATGTCCTTTAATTTTAAACATATGTACAATAATTAACTGTAATTTCCATAAATACTTTAATTTCTACTGCTATTATTTATGCTAAAGGCACTATAGCAATATAAAAAAATGTGCTTCTAGAGAGACCCCTATTCACTGGAAATAAACAGGAGAAGGGCACAGCACCATATACTTGAAATGAGAAAAGGCTTTATATTCAGTAAAAAAAAAAAAAAAAAAAAAAAAAATCTCTAAAGAGGGTTGGAATTAGTAAATAGCTGCAGAACATTTGGTCAACATCACAAAGCATAAAGGAGAAAATTACATGCTGGGATCCAGGGTCAGACAACAATAGTTCAAATTCCAACCCCACTATTTACTTGCTCTGTAATTTTGGCAAGTTTTTTAGTCTTTCTGGGCCCAAGATTCCTCATCTGTATAATAAGAACCTTCCTTATAATGTTGTGATGAAAATTAAATGAGTTAACACAGGTAAAATGCTTAGAAGAATACCTGGTAAATAGTAAAATTCTCTTTTAGTTACGAGGATCCAAAGATTATTACTTTCCTTCTAAAATGTATCTTAATTCTTGTCCTTCCTCCCTCCCTTTTCCCTAACTTCTTTCCTTTTTGGTCTCTCTCTCTTCACCTTTTATCTATAATGACATTTTGTAGTTTGCTTTTTTCAGACTGCTTATATAAAGTTTACATACATTCTTTAAAAAGTCCTCTTGCGAATAAATAATTTTACATGATTTTAATTTTTAGTAAATGAGTAATATTTTAATTATAGATTAACTTAATCTATTCAACTCCCCTCCTCCTCGTTCCATTGTTGGACATTAGCTTTTCCTCTTAATTTTTAATTACTTTAAACAATGCTGCAGTAAGTAACTCTGTACGTGAATCATCAATACTTCTATAGCATAATTACCATTTCAAATATAGTTTGAAATTTGAGGCTTTCAATGTAAAATACCAAATTGCCTTCCTGGAATGTTACTGATTTGCACACCCACTGACAGTGAATGTGTGTCCTACTGCTAGTCGAATATTGTGACATTGGAGAGAAACTGAATATACAATCAGACAATGGCCAGACCACACATAAAAATAGAATTCTGACCCACAATCTGCAGGAATCATCCTTGGAAGCCAACCTACTATCTGTAAGTCAGACATGTTAGAAAGTCAGACCTCTATCTCTGAAAGCCAGTCTAGGAAGCCAAACAACAGCCCTGTAACAACTGGCCCCGAATGACCGGGACTTGAAGAATAACCAACAGCTTTTCTAACTTTTGTCCCTGCTTCGAACTTAGAACCAACCAGAGAAAGCCAAATATCCACCCATAACCTATCACATAGGAAGACTCACTTCTAGTTAGCCTGCCCACAATTTCCCCATGCTAATAACCTCCAACAGGGCATACCTGAAGTCTTCTCTTTTGTCTACTGTAAAGCTCTCCCACTCTTCTGCCTGCCTTTGAGGCTCTGTCAAATGAAAGTGGCAGTGGCTGGATCCCTTCCTCCCTCCCTCCTTGCCCCTTTCTTTTCTTTGTGCCTCCTTCCCTCCCTCCCTTCTTTCCTTCCTTCTTCCTTTTCAGTTAATTCCAAAGTATACCTACCCAACCAGATTGAAAGACCATTAAACTGAAATAAACTGCCCTGCGGGTATAAGTAGTATAGGGGAGACAAAACAAAGTCACAATTCTACTCCAGTTATAGATCCAAAGTGTCTCCTTAACTGAAATTCTATCAGGTTGTGCTGCCCATACTGAAAACCATTTGGCTAGGGCAATAAAAAAGCTAAAGTACATATAAAGCCGTATTTCTCAATACCTCTCTGTTGCCTAATAGCTTAACACCATGATTTTTTTTTTTTTTTGTAGATTTAGGGGTTTCTCTGGATTAATATTTTATTAACCAGTTTCATCGGTGTTTCTGTGATTACAAAAGTCATATATTTTCTCTGTAAAATGCCCATAGTTTACCGAAAAGCATTAAAAAAAAAACTTGTAATTCTATCATTCAGAGATAACTGGTAATACTTTGTTTTATAGCCTTTTGGACTTTTTCTATGCACATACATACATATATGTATATTACAAAAATTGAATAATACTGTAATAATGCTATTTTCACTTGATCATCTTTCTATATCAAAATTATCATCTTCATGAATGGTCCCATTGAATCCTATTTTATGGACATGGCCCAGTATCATTAACGTGGACCCATCAAGTGATGGTGGCTGACTCCCTTGTTACAGAAAGCTCTGAATAAGTAAACTTTGCTGTTCTAATTTGGGTGATCATTGTTTATTTCCACACTCGGTATAATTAGTTTCATTTTTACTCTCTAAACAAAACAATGATATTTATTTGATTAAACTGATGTTTTTTATTTAAGAGTGAATGAGTATTTTTCATGCCATTATACCTTTTTATATTGATTTAACATTTTCTTACTAATTTTTATTTCAACTGCATTAAATTAATACATTATAATTTTAACCTATATTTTGGAACTATTTTTTCACTGATACAAAGGAGAGTTGTTTTATTTTGCTTATTCATTTTTAATATGCATTATATTTTTAGTAATATTCTTGGGATTCCTAGGCAGAAAATTCTATCACCTGCAAATAGTTGTGTTTATCATATCCTTTAAGATACATTGGTTTCTTATCTTTATTCTTGTTATATTATTGTCTAGGTCATCCAGAAAAGTGTTTTAAAAGTTGTGCTAGCAGCATTCTTATCTTGTCTCTCACCTAATAGAAATATCTTCAGAAAGTCACTGACGACTTTCGTGACATTTATCTACAGTTACTTTGAGATACATGCTGATAAAGTACCCTTCTAGTCCTAGTTTATTAAGAGCTATTATCAGAAATTATATGTTTATCAACTATTTTGATACCTCTGGATAAGACAAATTCATCCTTTGACCTATTGAAGTTGTAAAATATAATAATGGATTTCTTAATTTAAACATCCTTTGGTTCTTAAACACTATTTGGTCCTTATCTGATGAATATGGTGCTAAATAAAAGTGTAGAGCCTTGGAAATTTTATTATGTGCTTATTTTCCTCTAAAATTTAAAAACATGATATACAAGTCCAAGTAGCGCCTTTTAGTATTTCTCTTCCAAATCTAGTGTCCATTTGTCTCTATTTCAAAAGGAGTTATAGAATTTCAAGGAACAGTGGCAACATTTGGACAAAGTTTCACAGAAGTTGTCGATTTGTACTGGCTGTTCAATGAAATGATGGATATTCACAGAGAGAAGGGGGAGGAGATGGCATGAAATCCTAAAGGGTAATTTAGGGATAAAAAATAGCAAAGGATATAAGCAAAGACAGAACTCTGTTTTATATGTTCCATGAGCAATGATTAGATCTTTCAAAGAGGTCTAATCTAAGAGAAATTTATGAGAGATATAATTGGAAGAATAGATGGATATCATACTGAGTATGGTGTTAAATACTGAGGAGTTTGACTTTTACACAGTAAGTGGTTTCTGAGCCAGGGACTGATACACAAAACGATATTTGAGGACTAGAACTCCTGTGGTTGTGTATGGGCTGAACTATAGGAACATTATCTAAAAGGAGGTAGATTAGTAAGAAAGTCACTGCAATCCTCTAAGGGTGATTTTTACATCTTTGCTGTACATGGAAAATCTGATTAAAAAGTTATCTATTTCCTCAATAATATAGTTGTGTATAATTAAAATTTGTACATTTTGGATAGTGGTTTCCTAATTTTATGCTTGAGTTCTTTCAAAACTCTTGGGTAAATATCAATCCGCCTGTCAATTTATCAACAAAAACAGACGTTCCTAACAGGAGCCTTTAATTTTTTATTGGAATGTACGATGCCACAGAAATAACTTAACAGCTTACTTGCTACAGAGGAAATACGGGTTGCCAGTGTATTATAAATGAAATTAAAGACATTTCACATGATTATACAGCCAGAATTTTCACTTTATGGTAAACTGAGATTCTTTTGATAATGCTCTTTCATGCTAAATATCTAAATATAGGAAAATCAAACATGATTTTAGTTAACAGCTTGTGAATGCTTCTGTTGTATGTATATTAGCACAGTGTGAAGCCATTCCTCAGAGAAGAATAGGCTTTAGGATGATTGTCTTATCAGAGACATACTTTTCTTTGTGACTTTCTCCTAACAGATATAGTTCCTTATTTTGAGAATGAAATGTATTTAATTAAAATTTTCTCTATAGAGCTTGTGTTGAAACTGTAGGCAATGTAGATCAGAATCTCTCCCTTACATTTAAGAATAAACAATCAAAACAGAAGAGGACACTTATGATATACTCAAGGAAAGAATGTGTAAGCCACACATTTTATATCAAGTCAAGTAGTGCTTACCGGATGAAAGCTACAACCAAAGAATTTTGAACATGTAAGAACTCATGGGATATTGTTCACATGAGTTCTTCTTAGGAAACAACTAGATGATAAACTTCAAGCAAAAAGTTACTGAGGGGAGTCTCAGCAAAAGATCTAGATATATTTTACTGCAAATCTGAAACAAAGGTGGGTATAATGGTAACTGAATATAATGTAGATGTTATATATCCAGCAAGTATAGAAATAGCATAAATAATAATAATGGGAGTTGGCAGATGGAGTCAGGGGAATAAGGTAGTCAGTAGAATAATCTAGCTGATTGCCTCATATGTGATAACTCACAAATCTCATTGTAGAGACATAAGCACATTAACAGTACAAAGGTAAAGATGAAGAAAAATAATACTAGTGATTAAATTGGATGTGAAAAGGGGGAAAGGGAAGAAAAAGGCAAAATCAATAATCATAGAATAGGCAAGAAATAGATATTGTTTAAAAGGAAAGGGCTCAACTATTATATTAAAACAACCACTAGAACAAAAATACGAAATTTCTTATATATATGAAGACTTACGCAGAACAAAAACTTAAAAGGAAAACATAACATCAAAAAATGTTAGTGATGAGAAGAAAACTGTCAGTAATATTAATAAATGTATGTGTTAAACTTGCCTATTAAAAGAAAAATAATTTTCAAGGTTGATAACAAAGCAAAACCAATTCTACGTGGCTTATATACCTAGATCAAAGTGACTCCCAAAGATTGAAAATGGAAAGTTAGAAAAAAGCATCAACTAAAACAACAATAATGGCAATCTATAAAGATGGAATTTTACCCAAAATATTCAAATGGGAAAAATATTGTAGATACCATCACTTATGCTTTTTCAGCTCTTGTAACAGGACAAAAATGTGATAGATTCAGAGTGATGTCTCACTTGGGAAGTGCCACAGGAGTTTAATAAATCTTCAGATTGATGTTATAACAGCTGATTCTTCAGGTTATTAAAGATTGAATAGGCTTTATGGAATGTCTTCCAAAATATATGCATATTGAAGAAAATTTAGAAAATACAGACATTTAAAAAGAAGAATATAAAATCACTCATGGTCACTTCAGCAAAAAATAGTATTAATTCTTAAAATATTATTTATGATAATTTTTAGGTTATTATAAATATAAAATATATATAGAAAACATACAAAACATACATACATCACATGTATGTTTTTTAAACAAATTAGATAATATTGAATATACAATTCTGTATTTTACTTTTCTAATAAGGTAATAAAATGGACATTTTCTATTGCTCTCTAAACTTTATATTTTATAGATGTACCATACTACCCTATTGTGAAACATTTATTTAAGGTGTAATTTTTTACTTTTATAATGTTGTTGGAATAAAGAGGTGCCTATATGAATCTGCATCTTTGATTACACCTTTAGAATAAATTACTAGAAATAGGATTTGTATATCAAGGTACGTAGAGATTTTAAGGGCATCTTTTTTTGATGGAATGACTTTACTAATTTCCACTGTCACACACAGTGTATATTTGCATATCTTATCTACTATTTTTTTACATTAAGTTTAAGTATTTAAGAAGAGAGAATTTCTGGGGTAGACGAAATGGGGAAGGGGGTCAACTGTAAGGTAATTAGACTTGTGGTGATGATTGCTTTGTAGTGTGTACAGGTGTCAAATTACAATGCTGTACACCTGAAACTAACACAATGTTTAAAAAAGAGATAGTCATTCATTTTGAAATTTTAAATATATTTTACTTGTATTAACTGCTTCTTTTCTTTACTAGTGAGAATGAATATTTTCCATAGTATTAATTATAATTGATTTTTGTTATTCACAGTAGTTAATTCTACAAAGTTGTTGTGAACACTGAAATAGTGAATACTGAACCATTGCTCCCAGCGGGAATACAGAATTAGGTTCATGGAAGCCTGAGTTCCAAACATTTTCATCAACTGATCATTATACAATATTTGTATTGTATGCTTCTCTTTAAAGAAACCCTTTAAAATATATATTGTTGGTTCGTTAACACTGTACTCAAAATGGCCAATAGCACTGTAACTCACGACTGAACGAAGCTTATTTAACACATGTATTCTCTCTGTATAAGGCACATCGGGTCTTCTTGCACTTAGGAACACTAGATAGCATTTCAGCACTTGGGAGCCATTTTACATAGTGAAATCACCAACAAAAAGCAGAAAAATGTGGCACTAAATAGACCACGGAAAGGATACTTGTTTACAGTATGAGAGCTGCAACAAGAAGGCAGAGGTCAGCTTGTTTGACCTCAGCTAGGAATGTGTGCATTTGGTCACTCATATTTTTCACTGTTCTGCATATTCCATAAAAGACTGCAAAAGTGCCACAAATATTGACTTTACGGTTACAAATAAATTTTAGCAAGTAGGTGAATTCACAAATATGGAATTGACATGTGATAATTAACCGGTTTTCATAATATTTTTCTTCTTTTTCAAATTATTTATGGGTCTGACCATGTTAAATTGGGAATATTGTCATCCTTCTGTATCTGCAGGGTAATAGTTTCAGGACCCCCAAGGAAACCAAAATCCTTGAACGCTCAAGCCCCTTACAGTTAGTCGGTCCTCCCTATCCTCAGGTTCAGCATCTAGGTGATGTGGAGGGCAGACTGTATTGACGTCATTCATTTATATAAGCCCTTTGCCTATTAAGAAAGCTAACCCTTTGCTGTATTTATTTTAAAGTTATTGTCCCCTAGTGTTTTCATTGCCTTTTAGTACTTTCTCACAGTGTTTCTTGATACCCAGCCATTATAACTTTCATGGATTATTGTTCTATTCTTTTACCACTTTTTCAATTGCTATTGTGCTTTAAAAGATCCTATCCATCCTAAGAGTAAATAAATGGGCCCTTACATCATCTTCTAATTAGACGGTTTCTTTTTTGTTCGATTTCATAATTGATATGGATTTTGTCATTGTAAGGTATGAGATGGAAATCTATAATTCTGCTTCTTTTAAAATAATTTAACCTATTGTCTCAGTGCCCTTTATTGGATAACCCTTTTGCCATTTGCTTTCTTTTGCTGCTATAGGAAATTACCACACATTTAGTGGATTAAATTAGCACATACTTATTATCTTACGATTCTGTAAATCAGAAGTCCAATATAGGTCTCATTGGGCTAACACTAAAGTATCTGCGAGGCTGCATTCATTTCTGGATTCTACAGAGAATAATCTGTTTTCTTGCCTTTTCCAGCTTCTAGAGGATGCCTGCGTTTCTTGATTCGTGGCCCCTTTCCTCCAACTTCAAAGCAGACAAGGGTGAATCAAATCTTCCTCATGTTGCATTGATCTGACCCTTCCATCACTGATTCTCTTTCTCTCCAGAGCCAGGAAAGCTTCTGTGCTTTTAAGGACGCCTGTGTTTAGATTGAGTCCACCTGAATAATCCAGGATTATTTCCCCATCTCAAGGCTCATAATCTTAATTACACTTGCTAAGTCTCTTCTGCAACATAAGGTAACATGTTCATCCATCCTAGGAAGAAGTACACAGACATTTTTGGGAGGGGGGACATTATTTCGCTTACTACATTCTGGTAAGTTTTTTTTTGCATACCATGATCTATCGCTGAGGCTTTCACTCTATTCTACTGGTCTGGTATGTCTACTCCTGCTATAATATGCTGAATTTTGTTGATTTATATTACATTTTAATCTGGCAGGCCTTAGTGTATCATCTTAGCTTTTATTTTTCAAAATGTTCTTAGGTATTTATTTTAGAAACTGCTTTACAACTAATTAAGTTCAAGAAACATTCTTTAGATATTTAATTTGAATTGCATAGATCCTGTAAATTAGTACAAGGGGAACTAACATCCCTCCTATACACATCTCCATTCAATCTTTATAAAAATGTGGGTACAGAATTTTAAAATTTCCATCAAATATGTTCCAAATATTTCTTACTGAGCTTATTCCTACTTATTTATTGTTGTTGATGTTGCATATGGGGATATTGTTCTATTTTCTAGTCTCCTAGATACGTAAGAAAATGTTGATTTTTGAATGTTTGAATTATCTCATTAGTTCTAATAGATTCCAGTTAGTCTATTAAATCACCAAACATTTGTTCATAATGCTAATTATTTAGGTTAGCATGTCATATACAAACAATATTTCATTTTTTCTAACTTTAGCTGGTTAGATAACTTTAGTTATCATGTGTGGTTTTATATACTTACATCCTAAACCTGTTGTGCATCCAACTCAAAACAATCTGTCTAAATAAATATGATGTAAACCCTTCTCAACCAAAAATGGTAAGCTGAATTATGGATACTTTAATACTTTTAGCATCCGAGAATATATTATAAAAATAAATAGCAAGAGTATTAATAAATAATACAATTGATGTTAGGTATAACATGTCTATAAATTCCTATCTGATGATTTTTCTCTTGCTAACGATTACTGGTTGAACAGGTAGTGCTTATTAATCACTGCACTGAGGGAGAACACATTCCTTGGGGAACCACTGGTTATCTTAGTAAGAGGGTGTTAAAGAGGAGTTATTGTAGGATTTGGGCCTGTGTTGGTGATTTGGGGAAGGGTTTAAGGGAGTGGGGCTTTACTCTGAATCGGATGATATCAGGAAGCAGGGGTAATTCTATGACTGATCACTTTAACAAATCTTTTCTAGAGGGAGGAAAGAATAGAGTGAGACTAAAGTTGTAATTGGTAAAGAAGTAGCAATCACTCATATTTGCCAAGATAGGAGGATACTGCTGTTTTCTGTCATATGAAAATTGCTCAAGTTTTTTTCTGTGTTTAGATGTGATTTCTGAGGGGTCTTGTTTCTGTCTAATCCCATGATCATGGAGTGGCCTTGTCTGATGTTGATGTTTTATAAAGTTGTTTATGCTCACTAGGAGTACATGAAAGTCTGTCTGTGAGTGTCCAGACAGCTTCCAGATGTTAGAGGCTACTTTTCTCTGTCATCACTATATAGACCAAGATACAACAACATTACCAATCCCAAAGGGCTTGGTGTTAATTATGTCTGAGAGTGTTTCATTGTTATTTTTTTGTGTCTGAGTTTATCCATTTTAATTTCTTTTGTTCTGCACTATAGTTAATTATGGTAAATATATCCCTGAGATGTTTTTAATAATCACAGATTCAGAATGTCACACAAATTTGGAAATTTTTTTCTCTTGTATTCCACTAAGTGTAACCATTTGTAAATGTACTTTTGAAGTTCCCAAATTCTGGATTCAGAAAGAAGTCTGAATTTCATACCTCTGTGTGTGTGCATGTATGTGCATTACTAAATAAACAAGATAATTTAGATTGATGGTAGCTAAGTCTTTGACATATATAAGTACTTATTGTGCAAGTCAATTATACATACATTTACATAAATTAATTACATATAGACACATAAACATATTTCTTATCATATAGCAGGTTTAATATGGCTAATGTGATATATTTTTTGAATTAAGTAACATGTACCCTGCAATAAAACAGAATAAGGAAGTTTCCTCTCCTTTCAGCTCTTACAGAAGAATTTTTATCATGATGAGTTATATAAAGAATGTTTTAATAACCCACTCTTAATTTCAAGGGAAACAAGCCACAAGAATTTTCCTACATAACTAAAATAGCCACTTAGATTTTTGGTTTTTTTAAATAAATGGATTTAAAATGGAAAATTGATCTAGCTAAACTACAATAATATTTATTAAATTATTAGACTTGGTAAGTCTAGTAATTACAAGACTTATGTCAACTGGGATCAAGTAGTCATTTTGAAATTTCCTAGGGCAGAAAAAAATAACTACATGTTTTTCTGGCCATTTGCTATAGACTTGACAAACTGGGCTAGATTAATTTTCTCTTGTTGTTCTTCCTTGTTATTTTTTTCTTTCCAACTAATTTATTTTTTCCTCACATGATGATGCACATTTCTTTTGGAGTCACGATACATATGCTTAACTCCTGTATTGCATATATAAAGAAAAAAGCACATCTGTATAGTTTCTGGTCATTTATGCTTATTACTTGGATACGATTAAACTGGTCTGAAGCAAAATTTATTTTTATATAAAAATATATCTATGATTTTGGACTCATGTCTGTAAATTATTTGTTCATTTAATTCACCAGAATTTTTTAAAAAGGGCATCACTTACATATTTCTCTTTAACATTACCTAGGAAATGCACCACATAAAGAATCAGAAACAATCCATTAAGTAAAACCTTACCAGAGGTTTATGTTGCTAATTAGAATTGGACTAGCTCCATCCCAATCATTTCAAATTTGTAAACTCACTCAAAGGAAATGTTATCTTTAGAACAAGGGTGCAAAATGTGGAATATTTTAATCTTTTTGAGTTTTCATTGTGTTCTTGTTCAGAACATATGGGCTTCTTATGCATAATGGCAAACTAAAAAACTAAGGTCTCCCAGACTGTATATGACAAGTTCGACTAGCAGCTAGATCTCTTGTATCCTCTTCAAACAGACAAAGGACACTCACTGTGCTAATCTATGAAGTAGTGGGGGAGCCATGGTAGCAGTCAAAACATGGAGAGAGTAACATGATCTTTATAAAAAAAAAAAAAAAAATCAAATTATAGTCCTAACTAGTTCCACGCAGGTTTTCTCGAAACGACTGCTGTCTCTTTAGTTTTGAGATCATCAGTCCATGCACAATCATTAACACTAAAAAGAATACACTTCATTACCCTTCCTTCTCAGAATCTCTATTCTCTGTCCTTCCAGAAATCTCCCCATCTCCCAGCTGTGGGGATTTTGGTATGAATTCATGCAACTTAAATTCTCTTAAAAACTCTTTTTTAGAAAACAAAGAGCAAGTGCAAGAGCCGAAGAGAAAGAGAGCGAGTGAGTGAGAGCTTCCTCACAAAATCCCAGAAATATCAATTTTAGAATTATAACTATATTCCATTAAATTTATTTTGAGGGAATGACTCATTTGTTCACATGACATTCCTAAGATGAAGACAAAATTTGTTTTGTTACCTTTGGTTGTAGACAGGAGTGGGCATTGTGTGGTAACAGCTGGGATTGTGTAGAGTTTAAATACGATTTTATGATTGCCATGCACATTTTTAGAGAGACTAAATAAAGATTTAATTCTTCAATATTAAAATGTGCTAAAATATCTTGATATTTATTCTTTGGCTACTTTTTCAAGCATCTTAAAGCATGCTTCATATACAGTATTAGACTAAGTGATTATTCAGATATAATTATCTCTTAACTCACTTGTATATTTATATATTTATGGAGTTCGTTTCCAAGCAATCTTCAAGTAATATTTTTTCCTTTAAACTGTGTGAGGTATTTGACTGGAAGTTTTCAATCTTAGGTTTTTTGTCATAATTGTTTAGCAAACGTTCTAGCGTCATCATCATCATCACATTATTATTAGCAGTAGTAGTAGTAACAGTGATACAAAAACTAGCATTGTTATTTTGTGGTTTACAAAGAAGTTCATAACTGCCCTGTGAAAAATGTAAAATCCAATATTCATTAACATTTATTTTTTAAAGTTTCACGTAATTTCATTAATTTAAAATCTTATATTAATGGAATATTGTCAGTTTAAGGAAGTTTAATGTACAGCAATTTAAGGACAAAAACCAGGACCCAATTCTGTTTGCTTCTAGTATTTTTCCTATGACTAGCTGATTCTTACTTAGTTGCAATTACATGTTATACACATTTTTTAAATTTTGCCTTTTTAATTTATCATTATTTAAAAATCCTGCTCTCAAATCTCGAAAAGACCCTTTTAAGAAAGAAAGAATGCCATGATGATTAAGCATATTAAAGAAAACATTTCGACTAATCAACTCTTAAGGAATCATAAATTAATATATGATTTGGGACATTTCTTGCCTGTCAATTCTGTAAAACGATTTTTAAAGATAATTCCTAACGGTGGACAAAATGCAGAGAAACATGCTTTCTCACACATCAGTAAAGAGAAGGAGAAAAAATGGTCACAACAGTTTGGGAAAGCACTGTGAAAATATGTTACAAGATTGTAAATACATTCATATTATTTAGCCCAATAATTTGACTCCTGGGAAACAAACTCAAGGAAACAAGAAAAAGACAGGCAAAAATATATATATTTCAGTATCTTTTTTAAAAAGCATAAAAATTAGGAAATGGTGTAGATGCTGAATAACATAAATATGATTAAATAACTTGCAGTCTGTTGCCTCGATTCAGTGTTATGCATTGATATAAAATGCTCACCAACAATATGTTAAAGTTATTTCTCTGTACTTCTCTTGTACAGGCTCTTTTCCATGTTGTTGCTTTGTCCTCAATTTGGCTAATGTTAAAAACATCCAGAAGTAGAGAGTCTCTCTTCCTCTAATTGTTAAATGAAAGTCTAGGGCTTTAATTAGAAAACTCAACTTGTTTCTTCCTAAACTAGTCTACTGTGTCAAGAAGGGGTGAGGTCTCAATCCCAGGAGCTTGTGACAGGTCAATACCTCCACAATGCAGACTGCTGTATAATGGAGCCAGAGTATAATGAACGCTGATGATGCAAGCAACTATAGTTTTAGAAGAGAACTGGTGTCATCTAGGAGTCTAATTGCCATGTAGATGATCTTGTTTTATTTGGAAATTAAGGTATTTTTCTAGATTTTAACAATGTGGGAAGAAATAGAAAATATATAATTTGAAAATAAAATTGTAAAATTTATATGAAAAGAATGGGTGTGGGAGTGGTATATGGTCCCTAGAGAGGGTGAGGAATATGAACATGGGGACTCCATTTAATGAAATCACCTGCACAGTAGTCATAGCCCTTGGCTGTGTATATTTGCATCTCATATACAACTGTGCAGCAAATGCATGGCTGGAAGAGAAGCAATCATCAGGAGAGCACAAGGCAAAAATGTGTGAAAATGGCAACACAGAGGCATAATTAAAGAACATTCCAGAAAATCTCTGAAACATTCTTACTAAACAGGATATTTCCTGTTTAAAAATATTTTCAAACTTTATGTAGATGAACTCTAATATTTTAAACATCATATACAGAATAACAGTAGAAAAATAGTTTTTTAAAATGGAGCTAAACCAAACACAAGGCATACAGTTGTACATGCCTATATTTCAATTTTTGCACATATGTAAAGTGTCTGGATTTGTATATTCTCCATTAGAAGGCCTTAAAGTCAAGATACAAATATATACTTGTTTAAAAATAACTTATTTTTTATAGGGCATATCACAAACTCCAGCTCTATAGCCATGTTGGGGCTGTGATCTAGAGTCTGTGGGGCTTTGTCCTAGCTCTGCCACAGGAATGTTTATGATTTTGGCAAGTTGACTTATTTCATTGTGTCTCTGTTTCGTATAGGTAAACTGATACAGCTGGACTAGATTATGTCTAAAATTTTCTCTGGTTCTAAATGGCTATTGTTCAATAATTCTACTAAACACATAGTTCTTCCAGTAGAGTGTGCACATTATATTCTGAAGTGTGTACCCATAAATACATGATAATTGATTTAACAAATATTGAGTTTCTAGTCAGCTGGGGCACTAGGGATGCAGTGGTCAACAAGAAATATGGACTCTATTTCCTTATTAGTGTACTATTTGAGGTAGAAGAAGGCGGTAAATTAATTTTTTTCTCCAATTTCTATCTTTAACCCTAGAAGAATAAGTTCAGCTTCCTACCCCTGGCATGTATGTATATGTTATGTATGTATGTACCTGTGTGTGCATGTATATATGGGTGGTGGTCAGGAACTACTTCTTAAGGAATCATTTCAGCTTAATATCCCAGAGGAAGGTAGCAGCATGAAAAATCATTTTAGGTTCATAAATTGGAAGCCCACAGGCCCCATCCAGAATATAGATATGTTTTCTCTGATCCCACCATGCTTTAAAACATTTTTATTAACGGACAATATAAAGTTGGAAGATTTTAAGTAATAAAATATATTTCCAGTTTCTTTCATAAGCTAGAAGACTCAGCCAGTGTAATAACATGACCTAATAGCTACAGCTGGGTACACTAGAGACAGTATGGCAAAGCCCCAGTCATTAAGTTCCCCGTCACTCACTAATGGATTATACTGGGTCTGCTCTGCTTAAAAGATCTGTCTCTCATTGTCATTTGAGATTTGAATGCTAGCTTACAGGTCTGAGAAACTGCAAGTTCCTTAATATGTTAGGGCTCAGTTCAGTTAGGGATCTTATTTATAAACGTCAGAACCTAGTCTAACAAATTTAGCAAAAACTATTTGATAACAGGGAGTAGATAGTTTTCATAAACTGTAGGAGAAGCTGAAAATCCGGCGTGGAAGCTATGCCACCAAGAACAACAGCCAAATCACACCTGTAGGCTGATCATGGGAGCTGTTCTGCTTCTGCATGGGCTCCACATCTGACGCTGTGTCGTGAGGCCTGCAGTGGTGTCGCTGGGCTTCTGGCACTACTGCAGAGAGCTTTTAATTTTTTGATAGCACACCACCACCCTCTCCAGCCATACTTAATCTGCTAAAGGCCACCATCCTCCTGTTACGTTCTTCTGAGTGATCCTTTGAAGGATTCTAAGCCACACACAAACCTATGTTGTATCTCTAAGCAAGGCTGGAGAGGCAAATTCAGGCTTCTACCTTGCTGAGGTAGGATGCACAAAATGGAAAATCAACAAAATATCGAAAGTGTGTTCAAAAGGCACTTGGCATTTAAGGATTAAGGACTTGTAATAAGTGTGTATATGCCTAAAGGTATATAGTGAGCTGCCCTGGTAAAGATGAAATTTGAAACCACTTCTCCTGTGCCCGAATCCATTATTTATCCATGCCTCTAGTCTGTATTTATAGAAAACTCTAATCCCAAGGGAACAGTCTGAAATGGTAGAACTTCCGGGTACTGCAGGGAGTTTTTAGTTTTTAATTTTTAAAATCTCCATTTAAAAACCAATATTTCTCGAAACATGCACATATTAACCATCCAATGCTTCCTGCATATAAACTCGGATAAGACTAGAAGACACCAGACACTGTTGAAAAACAAACCCCTAATGCATTACTAGTAGGTCAGGGAAGGCACGTAATGGTAACAAGGAATGAAGTTATCTTCCTCTCTGTAGCACGGATCTCTTATCCTAGGATTTATACTTCATGAGGCTACCAAATATGTCCTCTGAGTATTACACAGCAACATTTAATTTCACACTGAGGTCTTAGTTTTTCCGTTAGAAAATGAATTATTCTGATAAGTAATAATAACAATGTACTTTAACTTTCTGTACCTATGATGATGGGGTAGATAGCACAGGATATAAAACTGTTGAAAGTAAGAATGTGTGTGTGCATTTTGAATGAGTGAATGCTTTTAATAACCGGCTTTCAGATCATCTGAATAGTTACAGAAAGCTGAGCTGAGATAGTTTCCACATCCTCAATCGTATTTTTTTTTCACATTGTAATGAGATGAATAAAATGTCCTCCTTCTTTTGCCAAGATAAGTAGAGGTATCAATTATCTGAAATGTGATTTAATCTCTTTTGTGTGTCAGGCCAAGAGAAAAGAAGGGATGCAGACAGGAAGAAAACAGCCATAATCAAGAAATCATAAATAATTACATCCAGAGGTCTAGTCTAAGTAGCTCATTCAGACTTTTGTTTGTCTTCATCCAACTATATGACTTACAAAAGTGGTGCTTAAATGGGTGAATAAATGATCTTTTCACAAGCCGGAAGAAATGTGGCTTACTATCTGATCACTGGTCACTGCTCGGTGAAGGCCAAGGAAACAAGGGAGGAGGCAGAACAGCGGCTCAGAGCAGCGGATCTGGAATAAAAGTGAGACGTGAGACAGGAAAGAGCACCCAGGAGGGCAAGTTGAGTGTCGGAGACCAGTCACTTCCTTGGCCTTATTTTATTACAAAATGTGTTGTAGGAAAGAAATGACTGAAAATGAATAGCCTCCCTTCTGTGTGTATTCGGGCAACCAGCCCCAGTTAGAAGTGTGTTTTCTTTTTCATTTCATGCACAGAGAATTTGTGAAGGTAAGGATTCTTTAAGATATCACAGTCCTAATTCTTAGAATTATACCATTTTGAAATAAGCGCATTGAGATAATAGCAGAGTACCTTAATCTTCTCTTTTTTTTCTCTTTTTCTCTCTCTTCCTCTACCTCCTCTTCTTGCTCCTTCTTAGTCTGTCTCTCTGTCTCTGTTTCTCTCTCTCTCTCTCTCTCTCTCTCTCACACACACACCCTCTCAAGCATGCACCTAGACACAACTAGCACTGCATAGCAACAGAAATTGGCAAATTGACCCTGGCTCTCTCGAATAAAAACAGCATACTTAAATGCTTAAAAATGCCAGAGTACTTTATGTCTAGTCCTGCTCATGGTGAATCTGACTATAGTTAAGTATATTGTAAGATTGCCTCCTGCAAAAAAAAAAAAAAAAAAAAATCCCTAAGTCGTTTACCATCTATTGAGAAATCTATACCTTTTATTTTCTATCCTGAAAATCTCTCTTTAAATTACCAGAGTGGCCCTTCATGGTGTATTCTGTTATTTAGTAGACAAACCTATGATGATCTTACAATATCATAGCTGGGGTAAGAAAGCCTGCATAGACCATTTGCATAAGAGATAGAAAATAATTCCTTTTATTTTTGGAATAGTATGATGATATTTCCATATTAAGCAAAAAAAATGTACACCTGTGTATTCTTGCCCGGTTTAAAACCTGGTCTCATAATCTCTAAACTTTTTGTATCTGGTAATGGAGGCTGGGGTTGGGAGCGGACACAAGGGAAATGCTGACACCAGAGGACAGTGGACAGAGGAAAGCATCCCTGGAGTCACGGTTGAGTGCACACAGGCACAGCAGGGTTGCTGAGCTGATGCCCTTTGCTGGAGCTGCACCTTTCTTTATCTCTGTAGCATTTCCTATTATTCACCAAGTCACCTTTAAGAACACTCTTCTTGCTGGATGCAGTGCTTAGTTAGGTTCTCTCTATACTGTTCTGATTTCTTCATCTCCTTTTTACCTCCCAAGCCACTGTTTCTTACCTCCACTGAGATCATTTTCCTTCTCTTTGTGCTGTGGACATTCTATTGATGTTGTAATTGTATAGGCTTAGTTACCACCTCTCTTTAAATTCCTAAATCGGTACTTTCATTCCCAACCTCCCTCCCAAGCTCAAGCCATACATTTCAAACTTAGAGTTCAGTTGTAAAGTAACTCTTCCTGTGGCTTCTGCATTTTGTTATTACTCTTGACCTTGAAAACTCAAATTATTCATTCATTATTCCTTCACCCTTAGCACTAACCCCTAAATCCAGTGAATTGCTAGTCTTGTTTTATTCATTTTTAATATTTATGCCAGAAATCTCTTTGTGATTCCTATTGTCCTCATTCTAGTTTAAGTCTCTCATTTCCTGACACCTCGATTATTGTTAACTGGTCTCTTGTCTTCTGTCCATTTCACTGTTTAGTCCAACCTTCAGGAAATTACCACAATACTCTTTCTTAAGTTACCATTCTGATTATGTACTCAATCTTCTTTTATAAATCATCAGTAATTCTTTGTTTTACAAAAAAATTTATCTAGACTCATCAAGTTGTTGAAAACTCTGATGTTAAAATGGACCATCTTATAAGACTACATTTCAAGTATCCTGTACCAAAATTATACTACTTGGTTTTCCCTGAACATGCTAAATGCTTTGATCTGTGCAGTGTCCTCGGGTTGACATGACCTTCATCCTTGTATGTTAAAATAATACATACTGTTCAAGGATATGTTCAAATGCCATGAAGCTTCCAGGAGTACTTCTTTAACTCTGCTTATCCTTTCTATCTTGTCTTGTGTCCTTTTATTTCTCTTTCTCTATCAGTGTATCCATGCCATTTCACCTACTAGACTATAAGCTTCTGCAGGAGAGTAACTATATCATCATGTCCAATCCTTTTCCTAGTAATTTTCAATAAGTATTTGATGAGTAGATTAATAAAAAATAACATAATGAATTTCCATATTAAAAATGAAGCTGTAAGAGAACATCTCTTAAAATCTCCACAAGTGTGAAGAACTGATATTTAGAAATCACTCTTTATCCAAATGACCATCATCCTTGGCTCTTTACTCCCTGCCTCTGTCCTAGACCAGGTTTTGAGGTTTCTCCTCATCCCCTTACACAAGCAAATAGGACAATTTCATGTCTAAGTTCTGGCCAGTACTTTCCAATTAAACTATAGTGATCCATGATGCTGTCAAGTACGATCTAATTTGCACCTCCTCAATTACAAATGTCACCTGCTTTGGGACCCTAAAGGGAAGAAAACTGTTATTTTTTTAGCACCTACTCTATGCCAAACATTTCACATATCAGTTGACCTTAAATTTCCACTGCTATGTTATTATTATAAGATGACATAATAAAAAGATGCAAATCTTTCAACATGATTCCTGAATTTGTTTTTAAAATCTCTAAATGCTGTGATTTCCCAAGACAACTTACTGTGAATATTGTTTCCCCAAGATGTTGTTCTTGAGTGATTGAGACAGACACAGTTGATTAGGGCTTTACCAAATAAGATTTATATTAAATTAATGTATTTTAAATGAGTAGTAAGTTCTAGTGTTCTAGTAAATCCAAGCATGTGTGTTCAATTCAGCTGGAAGATGATATAAGGAATCTGAAAACAAATATGAGGCTATATTTCTATTTTTAAAATTTATTTATCTTGAAAAATTCCTTTAGTATAGTTAGGAGGACATCCTTGAATGTCCTTGATGTAATAATTCAGGAACAGTTATGACTGGGTGACTCTGAAATGCACAATTCATAAATAAGGAGCCTGCTTTGGTGAGGTGTCATGCAGCTTCTGAGTCCAAAAGAGAAAGCTACCAACAGCAAGGTCTTTATGAACAGACTGAATCAGTAAGACAGATTTGTACTCAGCATGGAAAGAACCTCAGGTTGCCAATGCTTATTTTCCACCATTCTTATTATATCCAGAAGTCAGTAATACCATCTATAGCCCCGTCTTTACATAGAAAAGATATAATTTATCCGCATCATTCATCACCAGCCTTATCATTATCTCTAGCTCATTCCACAACAGATTATTTCTCTGTCCAAACACTCTGTGAATGTTACAGCAATAACGTAACGTCCAACTGAAGGGGTTCTCAGTCTTGTCAGTTACTTCTGATTGCCATTTCTCTTAATAATTCAGTGTTTTCTGTCTAAATCAATTCCATTCTTAGGAAGTCTGTTTATCGAATTTTATACTTGTTTATCCCCCTCTAGTTCTGACTTCAGTGTTACTTTATTTATAGAGTAATATTTCAATTTAATAAATAAGTTATATACAAATAAGACAGTTCCATAATATTTGTGGACCATAGTTCTTATTTTCATGCTATATGAAGTACCCAACACATATTTTTTGTATGGTTTTACTTAGTTTGACATTTTACATTTCAAAATGTGCCCATTAACAGATAAATTTAAAAGCAGCATTCTTAAACTTTGGGGATAATGTAAAGAGAAAAATGCTATCGCTTTTGCTGGAATTGAAGTTTAGACTCAGTATAGCCACTACAATCTAGGTAAATATCAAGTTGACAGCACAATGGCAGTTCTATCATGAGACCATTGACATGAGACTCCATGAAGCACCATATACCTCCCAGACTTGATTCTGAGTCTGGTATGGACATTTCTTTTTAGGTGTTCTAGATTAAATATGTAAAACTGGGAAAGAAGCATGATCAAAGCCCAACCAGGAGAAAAAGTCACAACCTGGAATCATGAATGAAGAGAATAGTCTGGATATCAGGATTTTAAAAATATCAGGCACTGGGATTTAAAGCTGTTTCTGCATCTCCCTGATCCCAGCATACTCACAAATAAACAGGCAAAGATCACAAATAAATGGGTAAGTGCATTAAAGTGTCAACAGTGCTGCGAAAGTCAGAGATTAATATAACTATGCCAAGGAGAGGAAATAAGTTTTATATATATATATATGTTATATATGACATATATATATATGTCATAAAATAGAAGGTAATTCCTAATTCTTAAGCAACTGATATGAAGAGAAAAGTTGTAGTGAACTAGGGGCTTGAGAACGCTTTTAAGTGGGCAAGATGAACTCTCGCTGGTATTCCACTCTTTCTGATTGACTACAAATCCCTCTCCAAGGAAGCAGGCCCATTAAGAATATAAAGCACTCCAATTCTACTCATAGGTAGGCAATACTCATGCAATTTTTTTTTTTTTATGATCGATTTTGTATTACAGATTTTGACCATCTCCTGATAATTGGACCCTGGCTAGGTGCAGCCTACATAGATAGATAGGCAGGAAAGACAATGTGATTGAGAACTAGGGAGCAACATGTAAGAAAACAATTGGGGAGAAGAATTGCAAAAAGCATTCTAAATGGTAGAAATTTAATCTACCTATCATGGTCTATGAACTCTTTATTTTTCTAAATTATGTCGTAAAGCATGAGTGTGTGGGGATAGAACAAGGGTGGAGTACGTATTTAGTGCAAAGAAGATTTGATATGCTGTGCCAACTCGTATGAACAGTAATATGATGAACCCTAACTAAACTGTGATTCCAATGGATGCAGAAGAGACTGCTTATTCATACAGTCATTAAAAATATCTATTAAACATCTCAGTGCCAAGCTCTGTGTCAGACATTAGAGAGCTAACAAGAAAAAGACACAATGCCTGTTCTCAGAGAACACACATTGTGGTAGGTAAAGAGAATAGTAATATTTACCAATTTAGTATTTAACCTTTTATGATAAAAGTCTTATGTTCTAGGTTATGGGAGAGCTTGTGAAGAATAACTCAGTTTGCCTAGAAGGGTTATGTAAGATCTCAAGAGAAAAATATCTGGGATGAAACTTATGAGGAAAATAAAAATATGTATTAGTGGGAAAGGCAACTCATTTTCTGAGAGGGTGTTACAATTTGGGTTCTCTGTAAAGCCAACTCTAAAACAGATACTTGCTTGCAGAATGTTTATTAATGGGGTGCTCTTGGGATCAAACCCTATGGAAGCAAAGCAAGGGAGCAGGACAGAGTAGAGGATGAAGTCCAAGTGTGATGGAGGTCCAATTATAGATTTAGCCTACTCCATGGGGAGCTCTGGAGCTAGAATGGACTGTCAGGGTTGTTCTGAGCTAGGCTTTATACCTCGTGTCAATCAATCATTATATGAGTGCCACCCCAGGAGGGGGCAGCCCCCCTAGGAGAGGCAGCTGAACTGGGACTGACAACTAAATGATGCTGCCGACCACACTCCCAGCAGTTGAGTTACAGGTCCTGCGTTGAAGAGGAACTGGAACATATCACAATGACCATCACAGAGGTGATATGAATGGAGACTTGAGCATGATGGAGAAGGCTTGGAAGACGATAATCAGAAAACTTGGATGAAATACACATTATAGAAGTGTCTGGGAAAATTGAGGGTGCAGTAGAGATTGGTTACTATGCTGAAGATGTCAAGTCCTGTCACCCCTCTGGGACAGCACCAGTGATCTGAGGAATTCTAAGTAGCAGACCTTGGGAAATGGTGCAGGTTTGTGAACAAGGAAATTCAGCAGAAATTAGAGGAGACATAAATGTGTCTTTAGCTGAGGGGCAATGACCCTTATAAGTTCTTGTGAGAGGCAAGACAATTCAATTTCCATGGTAACTATATTGCTAGAAACATACAATGGAGGTAGTAGGCAGAATAATGACTCCTATAGAGACCTATATCCTAATTTCCAGAATATGTTACCTTAGATGGCAAAAGGAACTTTGCAGATATGACTAAAGGTATAGACCTTGAGATAGGGAGGTGATCATTCATTATATGGGTGAGCCCAGAGTGATTACAAGGGTTCTTAAAAGTGGGAGAAGAATGCAGGAAAGAAGGTCAGAGTGATGCAATGTGAAAAAGACTGGAACTGTCAATGCTGGCTTTGAAGATATAAGGAGGCTGTTAGCCAAGGAATACAGGCGATCTCTAAAAGCTAAAAAAAGTGAAGAAACAGATCCTACCTAGAATATACTGAAAGGAATGCAGCCTTGCCAACACTTTTATTTTAGCCAGATGACACCCTTGTCATACGTTTGACCTACAGCATTGTAAGATAGAAAATTTGTGTTGTTTTAAGCCATTAAAACAATTGTTGGTAATTCAACATTATACAAATATGGGAAAACAACATTGTGGTAACTTATTACAGCAACAATAGAAAATTAACACAGAAGATATATGTTAGAAGTTAGGTCCTACCTAATGAAACTTAAAAGCTTTTGCACAGCAAAGGAAACCATAAACAAGACCAAAAGACAACCCTCAGAATGGGAGAAAATATTTGCAAATGAAGCAACTGACAAAGGATTAATCTCCAAGATTTACAAGCAGCTCATGCAGCTCAATAACAAAAAAACAAACAACCCAATCCAAAAATGGGCAGAAGACCTAAATAGACATTTCTCCAAAGAAGATATACAGATTGCCAACAGACACATGAAAGAATGCTCAACATCAGTAATCATTAGAGAAATGCAAATCAAAACTACAATGAACTATCATCTCACACCGGTCAGAATGGCCATCATCAAAAAATCTAGAAACAATAAATGCTGGAGAGGGTGTGGAGAAAAGGGAACACTCTTGCACTGTTGGTGGGAATGTAAATTGATACAGCCACTATGGAGAACAGTATGGAGGTTCCTTTAAAAACTAAAAATAGAGCTACCATACGACCCAGCAATCCCACTACTACTGGGCACATACCCTGAGAAAACCATAATTCAAAAAGAGTCATGTGCCAAAATGTTCATTGCAGCTCTATTTACAATAGCCAGGACATGGAAGCAACCTAGGTGTCCATCATCGGATGAATGGATAAAGAAGATGTGGCACATATATACAATGGAATATTACTCAGCCATAAAAAGAAACGAAATGGAGTTATTTGTAGTGAGGTGGATGGAGTTAGAGTCTGTCATACAGAGTGAAGTAAGTCAGAAAGAGAAAAACAAATACAGTATGCTAACACATATATATGGAATCTAAGGAAAAAAAAAAAAGGGTCATGAAGAACCTAGTGGCAAGACGGGAATAAAGACACAGACCTACTAGAGAATGGACTTGAGGATATGGGGAGGGGAAAGGGTAAGATGTGACAGAGAGAGTGGCATGGACATATATACACTACCAAACGTAAAATAGATAGCTAGTGGGAAGCAACTGCATAGCACAGGGAGATCAGCTCTGTGCTTTGTGACCACCTAGAGGTGTGGGATAGGGAGGGCGGGAGGGAGGGAGATGCAAGAGGGAAGAATACGGGAACATATGTATATGTATAACTGATTCACTTTGTTATAAAGCAGAAGCTAACACACCATTGTAAAGCAATTATACTCCAATAAAGATGTTAAAAAAAATCTTAGAAAAAAATGAAAGATTTAAAGTAATACTATATTTTAAGCATAATCTCTACTTTAATGATTGACTGTTTTCATAGGTCATAAGCATGTTCTAATTTTACTTCTCAGGTGACACAGGTTATATGAATAATTGTGAAAACAGAATGGACTTCCGAGAAATCTAAACTTATAAAAGAAAAAAACCTGAATTTTGTGTAGACTCTCTTTTTTTATTCATTGAATTGCATAACTTTAATATATCTGAATAAAGCATTATTAAAATAAAGAACTTATTTTAACTCCTAAATTTTTAAAGTACTCAAAAAAAAAAAAAAAAGAAATTAGGTCCTAAATTCAGCACACAAGGCAAAATTCAATAAGTCAACACAGACTTTGGCAACATCTTATATGGCTCATAAAGTATAGTAAACATAATCTGATTTATATGATTCTATAAATTAATCTTCATCTATAAATACATAGTATATAAAATAATGCACAGAATAAACATTATATGTAATATATACATAAAAGTACATACTCAAAAAAGTTAGGCTACTTTTTAAAATCACACACATAATCAAAATTACATGAACTAATTGCATATATGATGTTCCAATCTACTTAGATAAAAGGAGATAAGAAAGACAAGAACATTATTGGAAATGAGGTTCAAATACTCCCTTTGATACAGGTGAATGAGGCAGGAGATTACTTACTAGAAAGAAGTTAAAACATCAGAGTAGGAGAAGCAATTTGGACTTAATTCTGATCTCGTGGATTACTGATGAAAGGTTCTTATACTCTTCCTGTCTGGGAACAGGATTGCTTACAGCATTTGGGGCAGGGCCAAAGTTCTGGGAAAGATTAAATACTCCATGGGATTTAGAGGCATGGCGCTATGTAGATCAATACAGAGCCTGCCAATTCACAAATAATTTTCTATTTCAGGATCCTAGGAAAGACTTAAACTGCGTTCAGTACTTTAGTAAGTAATATACTAAAACTTCAGTAAAGTAATATCTTAGCTAATAACATGAGTTAATAACATGAGATTATGTTAGCTAATAACATAATATCTTAGCTAATAATATGTTATTAGCTAATAACAATAGCTAGTAACATGAGATTAAAATCTGTAATTAATGTTACAACAAACTTATATTCTTATAAATTTTATAATATAAATTTGGAAATAAACTTAATTTCATTCTATAGGGACCATGATTACAGTGGCTAAAAATGAATCACCCACATAGTTTAGTTAACAGCATGTTTCTCCCGGTTTTGTATCTCAAGAACCCAGAATAAACCCAGAGACTCTTTTTAAATGCAAGATGCACAGTCAATAAGAAGAGCCCCATGCTTGAGCAGCTTCGCAAGTGCAAGAAAACAAAGAGTTCTGATTTTCCCCTTTTGGGAAACAGATCCATTTCATTCCATGAACTTTTCAGTGATGTAGAAAGATGAAAAAAAGACCTCATCTGCTTATCCTTGCAAATCCAATGCCAGACTAACAAGGTAGGGATGGGGGAAGGGAAGGAGGGAAAAGAATGCAACACTAGTATCTTTGGTTTGTTTGGGATTTTAATGTCATTACAGAGACAAGGCAAATATTCCTGGAGCTTAACTGTATAATCCTACATGTGGTATATCAGAACTAATATCTGGATTTTTGCACCATGACTGAGTAGTGGTTCGGTTTTTACATATTAAGGAACCAGAGGTGGGCATCACAAAGATGCCATTTAGTAGCTAAGAAGATACAAACACAGTAAAATAAAAGTCCTTGGAATAAAGGAAACAATCACGGGTCATTACTCAAGACTGATTGCGGATCCACGACTCCAAACGACATTTACGGATCCTTACAATTCACATTGCTGCAGAAAATACCCATTCCATCTCTTGGCTTCTCTGACCCTTCCCTCATGCCTGGCCAGCACATTAAAACTGCAGATACTTTTTATCTATGTTATTAGCCACCCAATAAATATTTACACAGCGAATAAAGAACAGAGTAAGTGAATGAATGACTTTACATATAATTTGTGCTTGGCATGATAAAGATGCTAAACTGTTCCAATGGCCAACTGACTTTAAAAATCCTCCACTTTTGACATCTCTCTCTGGTGATAAGTCTGTGTCGAGGGTTTGTGTCCAGTACTAATTAAGGGTACTCCCCTCTTAAATGCTGATTTTTCAAAAAGTGATTCTTTCTTGGCTTACAGAGCAGCTCACTTAAATCTTCTAAATTGGTTTGCTGGGGAAATGGCCCTGACCTCCTTCCCCCTTAGATACAGGCTCATGTTCTATGTTTCTTAAACTAAGGCTATGCTCACACCAGAGTAATTAACTGAATAATTGTCCTAATGGGATTTAACCTTACTCTCGGTCTTCACTGGATGATTGCTCCAGTGTGAATATAATCTAATAAGTTCCCTAAGAAGGACTTAATCTTTACTTCCTAAAACCAAAGTCTACTGTGCTTTCCCTACATTTAATTTTCCTTATTAGAGATGTAATCAATGTTAAAAATAAAACACTCAAAATAGAAATATATGTGCTGGAAATAAGAGCTCCACTGATGACACCCTGCAGAGATATTTATCATTAAAAGTTTACAGAGCTTTCTAGAATTTCTCCTCTCTCCCTCTTACACACATATATACACATATACATATATGTACACACACAAATATACATCATATGTAAAGATATACACATATATATATAAATACATATATATGTATATGCATACATACACAGGCATGCACACATAACAGACGTCTCTCCAAGTACCACTTGGTTCCATGGAAGATAGTCAAGTATTGGCATAAGTATTTAGCCAAAACCAAGACCAAAGCCAAATATCATCACTGTAGAGTGAACTGCTATAATACAAGAATAAATTTTACTTAAGATAATTATTTTAACTTTATTACTAAAAATTTTAGTTATACACATTTAAATGTTTGAAATTATAATGCTGGAACAATAAATTCTCAGCACTATTTTATACAAGAGTGACCCTGTGGTCCTTATATCTTATTGATACATTTACAAAATGAAATAGAGGCTCAGTTTTACCAGATATTAGTACAAGTGAAAGATTTTAGTAGAATGGGGTTAATTTCATTTTTTTCTAATACTGGTTCTCTTTTCTTAAAACTCTTCATATTATTATTGCTGTTATTATGATGTTGTTATTCATGATTTTGGAGATTTTCTTCCTTATAGCTAATACCTTAAATTGAATTCAACAACTAGATATTAAATGCAGTTTGTAAGTGTTAATATATTTCATATTCTAGCATTCATGTAAATACATTTAACATTTCAACAAAATAGAATTATGATATTTAATATCTGCTTTTCCAGGATTGTATTATTATTGAAATAATTTAAATAGATTTATTGACTTGACAGGGATATTGTGTTCTTTCTAAAATTACCTAGTAAAGGTGCTTTTGTATTATTCATACTAACAGTCAATCTATTTCATTATTTAAGTATTTTAGTTATTAACAACCATTTTATACAAATTAACAGCTTTTAAAATTATTAAGGTATTGAAACATTTTGCTTTTTCAATATTAAATGTACAACTAAACTCAATTATTTCATATATTTTAACACATAAATTACCTAGGAGATTTTTTCACTCTAAGATAGTCCAGAATACTTATATTTTAAAAATAACATTTGTTGCTACTTCCCTAAATTCCAATATATTTCTATTTGTATAGATGTATTATAGATATCATATGTATATATTTTGATATGTTTAGATATACATCCTATTTACATATTTTATATAAAACATAAAGTAATGTTGTTTTATTTAGGAACTAATAGTCGTCTTCCATCTTAGTACAGAGAGTTTATCTGTACTGGATATAAGATACTTTTTAAAACCTCCTATGATGGACATGTAAGTTGGTTGCAATGTTTATCTATTGCAAACCCCGGTGCCTTGATTGTTCCTTGTAGTGAACGTTGTTTTTTGCCCATCAAACATTCATTCTTCTATCTGCCTTCCTAAGAGAATCATAATTATGTTCAGAAATCCACTCCTTTCCTATAAGACCCTCTGTCTCAGGTAAAGACGACTATATTCATAGCCTGAGTGCATATAATTGGGCTAAAAGTAATCCTGCTCACTTTGCTAGCGATTGGCTAAGCACTGGACCCATTTGGGCATGCAGAGATGCTAAGAGCAATTTCCTGAGAAAGTTCTTTGACATCCTCTGGGATACTTCCAGAAACCACTGTCTGTCTTTCTCTTTTTCTGTGGACTTTCCTATCATTGATATGAGGCTCAGGATTGCTATAACCTCACAGGGAGGGGGTCTTAGACAAGAGGCAACTCAAGCTGGAGCCACAGGATATATCAACGAGGACACCTGCACTACCTCTGAATCTCCAGTCATGTGAGCAAGTTCATTTCCTTTCTGTTTAAACCAGCTTGAGTGGGGTGTTCTGTTATTAATAGATAAAAAACAAAGACATATTCTTTGATTAACTATGTGAAGTGTAGGATCAAGAAAACTTGAGAATAGGGAGTTAGTTTTTTCTTCATTGCTAAATACCTAGCACTTACTAGGCTAGGTTATCTGGTGCATAGCAAGTATGTGATGCATGAATGTATAAATTCCTACTCTACTCATGAAAGTCTTGAAGCAAAGCCCACAGAAAATTTAAAGTAAACATTATATTTACTTCTTTCAGCATTTTAATTCTTAGAATGGATTTAAGAATCAAATATGCATGTATACTTAGTGCACAGGTAAATATTTATCTTGAAAGTTTACAAATGATAGCTTCCTGGTTTTTGCACAGTACAAATATTTTCTTTAATGAAGAAATACCATGTCAACAAATGTGATGAATTAGTGACAGAAAAAGATGTATACCAACAGAAATGGATCATAATGTAACACATTATGTAAATCCTTGACATTTTTGTCCCACATATTTTATGTGGCTGTAAAAATTGCCCCACAATATGTGGGAATATATTAGCCTTTAGAGTTCAAATCATTTATGTATAGTTTTTAAAAGAAAATGTTATCATTTATAGACTCCCTCAAAAGAAAAATCAGAGAAGTAATCATAATCACATTGTTTATATGATTGTTATTTCTCCAACTAGTGTCATAAAACCCCTTGAACTTTAGCTAGTCATCAGTGTTTTCCTTTAGAAGTTCACAGTTGAGAGACAAATAAGATTCTTCCCAGTTATTTTGGCTTTATGTTTACTATTCCTGTGCTTACTTTCCCAATGCTAGGAAAAGTTTAATTAGATCATTCCCCCGGCTGATAACCTCTAAAGGCAACTTTACGGTCATTATCAGTTCTATCCCCCTTTTTTTCCATATGTAATCTCTCTGATGTGGGGTTGCATCTTACAATTTATGATGAGTGATCATTTAATTGTTAGTGTTTTAGTCTTATACTGGCATAAAATAATTTTTAAAGCTCCCCGATGATTCTGAAGTATAGCCATGTTTGAGAACTAATGTTTAGAGTCAAAAGCTGAAGTCCTCCCCTACCCAAATTTTAAACATTCAAATTACCTTTAATCTCAAAACTCATTTAATGCAAGAAACTACCTCCCAAATTAGCGAAAAACTCTTGTAATCAAAAGTGTACTATTTGCTAATTTAAAGAAAATTTTACCACGCTTTAATTCACTGCACACACATTGAGCGTAATCTGTTTTGTTACCTGAAATGATATAGGGGATGTATGTTTAAAATTATAACCAAAACTTACTGAATTGTGGATTATCATGGAAATGTTTACTTAAAATTCTGTCAAATGAAAAAGAAAAAATCATTGAAAACACTTGCTTCTTTGGTATCTTGCATTCCCTTCTGGCAGTTGTCTTAATTGGTCCTTCCTGTCTGAATGTTAGTTTTGATCAGTCCTGACCTGTCCTATCCACCTTAGTTCAGCTCTTTTTCTGAGTTTGGGAGAGCAGTTCGCTCTATCCTATGAGCCTTGGGGAGACTTCAAATAATTGGTTGTATGTTTTCAAGGTTTTGTCTCTGGGTGATAAAATGGGGGGGAAGAGACATTTTCTCAGAGTTGGTCTGTCTTGGCAGGAGCTCTAGATAACTGAGAATGACAGCAGCTGGGCTACTGCTCTAATGGTGTGGATTCAAGCATAGCACTAACAAGATGTACCAGCAATGGGGGAAAATAATCACAGGAGAATGCAGAGGTTTACAAATGCTGCTCCGACTGTGCTCAGATTTTGTCATTTCAAAGTGGGGACCCATAATGCTAATCTGTTCCCAGAAGAGTACACTAAGTTTAGAAATGTTGGGAAACTCAGGGTACACTAGTAGTTGGTGACGGTGGCTAAGCTGGCAATTCTTAGTCATCTACTGCCTGAGTGACAGGGCTCAGAAATGAATGACAAGGCAACACTGACAGGTTAAAACTAAATAAATGTCTATATTTTGGACACTGGCAAAATGATAATTATACAACTATAGAGTGAAAAGAGGGATACTGTTGCAGTGATACGACCTCATGAGAGACTTCCTTATACTACAGGGCATTTACATGGACCACATTTAAGCCTGCAATGCAGTTAATAATTTTAAATTGCAATTTGTAGTTTCTAACCATTTCTGCCCTTCCCAACCTCCTCATCATTTATATTTAATTACGAAGAATGTTCTAAAAATATTCAAGAAAATCAACCTATGTTTAATTTAAAATTCTATACTGTTACTGCTCCCCACTGCACGAATCACACAAGGTCATTGACGGAATTACCTGCTGACTGACATAGACTTATCATTGTCTTTTTCTATTTCTCAGGAAACAACTTACTCAGCAACCTGCTTTTCTTTCTCGTCCTAGCAGTTAGTTTAAAAAGAACTTCGCTTTTCATAAATTCAGTTTTAATTTGATCATTACAATAGCACTGGTGTGAGATAGAAATATGTGCTTCTCAAAAAATGCTCCTCATAGACATTACTAACTCTTTTATACGTAAATGAATACATGGGTAAGTGAATGAATGAATGAATGAATGAATGAGTGCTGGCAGGGAGATTTCCTACTGAGGCTTCTCACATTCCTTAGCATTTTCATTTAAATCCACTGTGTGAAGGGAGTAATTTTTATGTTCAATTATCAGTTCTTCTTCCACAATACTAAAAAATTGGAAAATTTGGCAACTAACAGAATTTAGTGTGACATATTTTCCTTACTCCTCATAAAGTGGTAACATAAAATAATAAAGACTAATGGTGACAGCAGCCAAGATTCTGGTGGCACTTTAGATATCCATAAGATGCATCGATTTTTTCTTCTATTCTTTGATACTTACAAACTTTCAAAGTAAATGGTTCTCAGGGGGACACTTGCCCTTATAGCTCCAGATGCTCTAAAAACTGTAACAAACTGCAAGTAGTCAGGTGACTCCTCTGAGAAGTATGTTAAATTTGGGTTCATATAAGTTTAGGATAAATCTTGGTAGGAATATCTTCACTCCCCTCTGCTAGGTACAGATAATATTCAGTCAGTTATAAAATACTTAGAAAAATAAGACACCTTTTCTCTCTCCTTGGTACAGTAGATTGATTTTTCTGCGATAAATATACCAAACCCATTGCCCACTATCCAGCCAGTATCCGGCTCTCAATAAATATTTTATGAATTAATCAAGGAATGCAAAAGTGAATTTGAACTCAGAGGCTTACTTTAACCAGCATATTATACTGACACTGGCAATAGATCTATCATAAGCAGTTCTAATATTTTCTCAATTGTCCTTTTCTGAGGTAGGTAGAAATAAATTGAGCTCTTATTGAAAGCAGGCATATGAAATATTCATTTGCCATCAGCTATTAGCCATTATCAAATATTATGAATTTCTTATGAAGAGCAGTTTTTTTTCTGAAATGGGTTAATAAAACTCTTATTCAATTCCATGTTCTTAGAACTTAGCAAGCCACATCTACTGAGCCTGTGTGCTGCAACTACTGAAGCCCGCCAGCCTAGAGCCTGTGCTCTGCAATGAAGAGTAGCCCCGGCTCACCGCAACTAGAGAAAAGCCAGTGCACAGCAATGAAGACCCAATGCAGCCAAAAATAAATAAATAAATTTTTTTTAAAAAGTCTATTAAAAAAATGTGTAGAGTCAAAGGTGTCACACTTTCAAAGGTTTTTAAAAATATTTTAAAATTCTCATTCTGCTTGAAGTTGAATGTCATAAATCACCTCTCTTTCTTCTTGAATGTGAATTATCTTGGAGAGTTAAGATTTTATTTCTACTTAGATCTATTACCTCACTACTGCTTGGTGATTCCTGGCATCTTGTGTCTGAGGCTTTTTTATTATCTTCATAATTGACCTATAATTTTTACATTTAGGAACACAATGACGTCAGGGATGGTGGAGTTACTGAGCACATAGAGTACCTGAGGGAAAAGCTCTAGTCTGTATGATTTAAAGAACTAGGTATACTGTCCCTTTTACATTCCCAGGTTCTCTTCTTGGCTCAGTAGCTCCAGCCCTGATTGGTTTTTTACTCTTAGAAGTCAGACATGTGCCTACCTAATTATATCAAGAAATGCAAGAAAAAACAAACAAAAAACCCCACCACAACAGCAACAACAAAAGAGAATTTTAAATATAAGCATTTTTAAGGTCACTCTTCCATAAGATGTGAGAATGTCCCCAGAGCATTTTCTCTGGTTCTCTTATATGCTTGTGGGTTTTTTTTTTTTTTTTGGTTTCCATCTCCTTTTTCTTTTTTAATTGAAAGTTGCAAAAGCTTAACCTTAGGGGCTTCCCTGGTGGCGCAGTGGTTGAGAGTCTGCCTGCCAATGCAGGGGACACGGGTTCGAGCCCTGGTCTGGGAGGATCCCACATGCCACGGAGCAACTGGGCCCGTGGGCCACAATTACTGAGCCTGCGCGTCTGGAGCCTGTGCTCCCCAGCAAGAGAGGCCGCGATAATGAGAGGCCCGCGCACCGCGATGAAGAGTGGCCCCCGCTTGCCGCAACTGGAGAGGGCCCTTGCACAGAAACGAAGACCCAACACAGCCATAAATAAATAAATAAATTAATTAAAAAAAAAAAAAAAAAGCTTAACCTTAGTGTCAGGCAAAATCCTATATTCATTTCCCATACCAGAAGCTTCACTTCCAGAAGGTTAAGGGTCATAGGGGTTTAAAGCTTCATCTACCACAAGGGTTCTCAATTCTGCATATGCACTTTAGAATCACCTGGGGGGTTTAAACAATTCCGGATGCTTGGGTGCCACTGCCACCAGAGATTCTGATTGGCCATGGGTGGGGCCCACGAATGGCAATTTAGAAGCTCCAGAGTGGATTCTAATATGTAAGCAGGGTGGAGAAGCTCTCTTTTTATTCTAAAAAAGCTATTCTGGTTCCGTGGAGGTTTGGGTAAAGAGTGGAGATTCAGAAAAATTTGCCTACTAATGTCAGAACTGAGCAGGTATATGAACTCACCCCGCTCATTTTCTTAGAAATAAATTCTGTGGGCAGAAAATTTGAGTGGCATCCTGAGTACTCAAGAAGTTTTCCCCTGGCTACTTACCCTGTTCTCCCACCACCATCCACCATGACACCTGGTTTTTCTCAGCAAGCAGAGCTAGCAGAGCCTCTACAGAGGGGACTCATCACTTGGAAGAATTTCCACGGTGCCTGATCTCTTTCTAGTATAAAACAGGTTAATAAGTTCTTATCCCATGTGGACTCATGGGGTGCACAGTTCTTTCAGTACCTAGAATGAATTTACCCCCAATGTATGACACATATATGTATTTTTTTATCCCCAAATATTGGACATACAGTGATAATTAATAAAAATGCCTGGGAGTGTTTAACGTGCATAATCTGAATTCTTGCTGCATGAATGGACAATGTATTTTCAATCTGGACGCTGTGAAAAACTATCCTTTACCACTCATGAACTTTGAATCAAACCTCTACTTAAAGGTAGTTTCAGGAATTGAGAAAAGCACATAAGTTGTAATAAATTTCAAGGTGTAAAACCTGATATTGAGCAATTACCATTGAACCACAGCTGTCCCAAACTACCAAGCAAACAAACCAACCCATTGTGAAGCCAAAAAAAGGACATGTTGAAAAATGACAAGCTTTATGAGATAGCGCCTCTCCTAAAGCAGCTCTCCCAGTACTTATTTTTTTCTGATATAAACTTTTAATTTTAAAAGTTTTAGATTTGCAGAAAAATTGCAAAGATAGTACAGATATACCCCATACACTCCACACCCACTTTCCCCTATTATTATTCTCTTACATTAATAAGGTGCATTTGTTACAATTAATGAACCAATATTAATTGGTTAACCATTACTATTAAAGTCCTTACTTTATTCAGATTTTCTAAGAATTTTCACCGAATTCTTTTTATGTTCCAGGATCCCATCCAGTATATCACATTACATTTAGTTGTCATGTGCCCTTAGGCTTCCCTTAGCTGTGTCAGTTTCTCAGACTCTCCCTTTTTTGATGACCTTGGCAGTTTCCAGGAGTACTGTCAACTACATTATAGAATGTTCCTTAATTGGGATTTGTTGGAGTTTTTTTTGTTGTTTTTGTTTTATTAAACTGAGGTTATATTTTCTTGGGAGGAAGAGCACAGAGGTAAAGTGCCATTTTCATCACATCATATCAAGGGTAGATACATCAACATGACTCACCACTGTTGATGTTAACCTTGATCATCTGGCAGAAGGAGTGACTGTCACCTTTCTTCACTGTAAAGTTACTTTCTCCTCCCTCTTTCCCTACTGTACTCTTGGAGGGAAGTCTTTATGTGCAGCTCACACTTAAGGAGTGGGGAGTTACGCTCCTCCTTCTTGAGGTCAGACTACATAAATTGTTTGGAATTCTCCTTAGAGTTGCCTCTTCTCCCCATTTATTTATTCAGTCATTTATTTATGTCAGCATGAACTCATAGATGTTTATTTTATACTTTGGGTTATAATCCAGTACTGCTTTGTTTTGTTGCTCAAATTGTTCCATCTTTAGCCACTGGGAGCTCTTTCAGTTGGTTCCTGTGTCTCTTTGACATAGCCCCCTCGTTATACTTTTTTGGTTTTTTTTTAAGGAACTCCTTATTTTCTGACACTAGAAGCTCCATGTTCATATTATTTTCTTCTCCAAGGAGTGCTGATTCTTTTTTTTTGGAGAACGATATTAGCCACAATCTGGATTCTAAGTATGTTCATTGCTAGTGGTATAGTTACTTCTAGATCCTTTCAGCTGACAGAATGCAACTATATGGGTGTATACTAATACATATATATGCATACACTTTTCTGTATGTTAACATCTGTATCTATATTAAGCAGAAAGCTGAGTTCATACTGATGTTTCCAACTCTAATCCATTACCACACAGGTCATTCCCTTTGCTTACTGGTAACCTCCCACTCCAATAGAAAGAAACATGCCTCCTACCCTCTGCCATCCTTATATTTAATTGTTCAATGGCATATATAATATATATAATGGTATTAGAATGGTGAACCCTTACACCCATGGGAAACAACTTTGCTAAATAGCTTGTATTGTTTATACAAAGTTCCTTTTATCTTTAGGTTTTCAGTTTCCAGTCAAAACACCATTTTCCAAAGTTTGTTAGGTCAGCACACTTTTCTCCCACCCCCTCAGTGAGGTGGTCACACTGATGTAATACAGCTATATTATTTCATCACAAACTGCATGTCACCCTAGGACCTTCTAACCTCTTTAATGTATACATTAAGGTTCAATCTTTGTGCTGTAAAGTTTTATGGATTTTGATAAATGCAGAATTTTGAGTATCTACCACAATAGTACAATGTAGATTAGTTCCACGACCCTAAAATGTTCCCTGTGCTTCCCCTTGTCAAACAATTTCCCTGTGCTTCCCCTTGCCAAACAATTTCCCTTACCCTATCACTTAGGAACCACTGATCTGTTTTCCATCCCTATATTTCTGCCTTTTCCAAATGTGATATAAATGGAATTATACAGTATGTAGCTTTTGGGGTTTGGTTTCTTTCACTTAGTAAAATGCATTTTACATTCTTCCCTAATTTTTGCTTGAATTCATACCTTGTAAATTCATAGTATGTTATCCTGTGGCTATACCATGGTTTGTTTATATATTGACCTATCGTAGACGTCTTGGTTTCTTTTGTTTTTTGTTGATTATGAATAAAGCTGATATAAACATTCTCGAGCAGGTTTTTGTTTGGACATAGGTTTTCAAATCAGCTGGGTAAATACTTTGGAATACAATTGCTGTATTGCATGGTAAATCTATGTTTAACTTTAGAAGAAATTGCAAAACTGTCTTCCAAAGTAGCTGTACAATTTTGTGTTTCTATCAGCAATGAATGAGATTTCCTATAACAGGTACTAGAACATACGTTCTAGACTTTCCTTTTCAGGCATTACAGTTGGTGAGAAGGACCAGTAATGCAAGCTGACATAAGGAATAAAAATCAGGTCAAACTCTCGGGGGGTATAAGAAATTGGGGATATAGGACAATCTGTGTTAAACATATAGATGCTCATTTCATTGACACATGCATAATACCATTATTATTTATTAGTATTACATAATGAGTCAAGTTCAGTTGACAGTTTCTCCATGAAGAGATATCACTATCATTGTTTTTATTTCCTCCTAGATATTTTGACTGTGGACATAAAACAGGATTATTGTAAACTTAGAAGTCTAAATAACTTAGCAATATTTAAAGATAATTAACACATTACTATATATTAAAGATAAGACCATTTTAAACATGCATGATACTAAAATTTTCTTTAGATCATGACTAATATAAATTAGATTATGATATGAGCACTTGGATTTGTATCAGTCAAATCTAAGATCTAGCAACAAATTTCTGTAGTTTTTTTTCTTTTATTCCACTCTCACTTTTAGTCAACAGCTCTAATTAGTAGATGGTTACTTTACTCCATCAGAAGAGAAAAGCTGCAATACATATGAATTAAAATGTGTAATAATGTATTTTTTGTTAAGGATATTGCTGATTAAGCTAAACTTTCTATTTGTTTTAATCCTTATTGTTTATAAATTTCTGTAAGCATCCGTTTATTTCCCTATCTTGTAGGTGCAGTATTTAATTTTATTTTACAAAATATCTTGCATCAATTCAGCATGTTCACTTTCACTTTTCATTGTATCTTACTTTAGATGTGGCCAATAGAAGATACAGAAGTTGGGGCTACTTTTTTGCTGATTTCCTCATCTGTGAGATCCATAATGGTAGAAATATTTATCCATATTGTTCTCCAATATATCCTAGGCATATAGAATGGCACTTTACGTATACTAAGCTCTCAGTAAATATTTACTGAATGAATAAGTAAATGATTCTGGACTTTGCTTCATTCAATGCCGTTAATTGGTTTTTCCCCACTTTTACTAAAAATAAGAAAAACTAGTTAATTTAGACTGCAAATAAAAATAAAAGATTTTAATTTTCTCAGATAAATAAAAACTATTCCACAAAAAAGAAATGACTGTGTACAATTTAAACTTTTATTTATTTATTAATTTGCTCATTTGAAGTCATTCACATATGCATGCCTTTAATAATCTTTTAAAATTATCACTACGTACTAAAGATTACGGTTTGTGTTGGCCGGACAGACATGGAATAAATAGCAAGTGTCTTAGGGCACTTATTCCTTAGTACTTCACATATGAAATGAAAATTGTTAAGAGAAATCAGTTAATCAGAAAATCAGCTTTTTTTCTAAGAGTAAAAGAAGAAAAGCAAATAATAGGAAAACATAAGAGACTAAATAGGGGGGTAATAATAAGCAGACCTCAGGTATCAGAAATGACTTTGCCCCTTTGAAATCTAATCTCCAATGCCTTTTATTCCATTTACGGAAAGGAAGTGGGGTCTAAACAGTATAATACTGCAAAGAAACTAGGTATGGGCACTCCAGAAAGTTTATCCACTTTCAGAAGTTGATAAATAGAATTAGAATAGTCCCAAACAAAATAAAATATAGAGTACTATTTCTCCCCTCAATTAAGCCACCTTGTAACTGTGTAATTCTTCATGATCCAGTGCAGAATTTTATCCATCTATATTAACTAGATAAACATTTATTGCGGGTGAGTTAATGAATATTTGTTAAAGTAATAAGATCAACAATATTTGGAGGTGATTATTACTAACCGTAAGTTAGCTGAAAACCCGAAAGGTTTATGTGTCTTCTGAAAAAAAGTTTTTGTTTAATGTATAGCTGATAATAGCTTTACTTCTCTTCTTCATAGTCCTTTAAAAAGCTTTTTCAGTTGAGCAAAAAATTTATTGAAGTTTACTTTCCGGGTCTATGTTTGAAATGAGCTATCCTGCCTCTGATTACCGTACATCTGTGTACCCTGTCTGGAGATGCTATTTCCCAGCTGTCCTGAGCCATGCAGAAACTTTGAAGTAATTATTCAGTGTTTGTTACAGTATCATCACATGCAGAGGTGCTGCTCTAGCTCCCCTTACAGCCTGTATTTCACACTATAAATTCCATACTACTGTTGGTTTCTAGAAGTTACCTAAACTAAATGAAGTGAATCTTAAAAGTTGCCTTATTTTTAAAAAATATATATAAATGACAGTGAAATACACAGACATTAAATGAATGTTTTTATGAATTTTGATAAAAACATGCACTCATATAACCACACCCCAATTACAATTTAAAAATATTAATTTAACCCCAGAAGGTTGCCTGTGTTCCTTTGAAAACCCACAGTCTCTCCTACCTCAGGGAACTATTTTTCTGATTTCTATCAACATAGATTAGTTCTACTTGTTATTGAAATAAATAGAATTATATATTATACAGTTTGTGTGTAGTTCCTTTTACTAAGCATGAAGTTTGTAAGATTCATCCTTGTGGCTGCACTTATTAGTAGTTTGTTCCTTTATATATTGATGAGTAGTGTTCCATTTCAAGGACACATTATTCTCCTGTTGATGAATATTCAGTTTGTGGCATGAATAAGGCTGCTATGAACATTCTTGGATAAGATGTTGATATTGAGTTGTTTGAGTTCTCTATATGTTTTGGATATTAACCTTATCAAACATATCATTTGCAACTATCTTCTCCATTCAGTAGGTCGCCTTTTCGTTTTGTTGATGGTTTCTTTTGCCTTGCAAAACTTTTTAGCCTGCTGTAGTCTCATTTGTTTATTTTTGCTTGTGTTTCCCTTGCCTGAGGAGATATATCCAAAAAATATTGCTAAGACCAATGTCAAAGAGCATACTACCTATGTTTTCTTCTCAAAGCTTATTGGTTTTAGGTCTTACATTTAAGTCTTTAATCCATTTTGTGTTTATTTTTGTGTATGGTATAAGAAAGTCTATAGGCGTACTTCTAATTTAATTATATTGAGTAAAAATCAGATTTCAAGAGTGCTTTGTTGACTGAAGTTCTTCTCTAAGTAGCTAGTTCTTTTATGAAAGAATGGAAAGCTCTCAATTGAATATGTTTTCCATAATGACGTTTACACATTGCTTTTTAAAAGTCTTTCCTATTGATACTGCTATATATTGGATATTGCATTATTAGTCCCAACCTCCATCCTCAAATAACAAAAATTTGCTTTTGGAAAAGTTGCCTGCTTTCTGTCTCTCATTTTAGATGAAAAATCTTTTTGATAAAAGTGGATTTACAGAAGTGTTTAATATAAATAAAATATAGATAAAATGAAGCAAAATGCCAAACATTGGAAGTAGATGAAAAGGACATAGGGAACAAACATGGGCTGAGATATCACATGGAACCAGAATGCATACCATTACAGCTTTACAGTTGCTAGCAACAGAACCCTAATAAACCTGATGCTTTCTTTTAGCCAATGCTAAAAGACAAAGGTGATCAGTTATATATAATTCACAGTGCCCAAAAGAGAAAAGTCTCAGAATTAATTGGAAAAGATACCAGTATTGATGAAACTAAGATGATAAAGAAACTTCTCCCAAGAATCTTCATAAAGAAAATACTTTCAGTCAAAGCAGCTTTTTCACAGTAATTCTAGCAGCAAGATTCACTCTCACCCTTGATATATCCATGTTCTCATACCAAAGCACAAAGCAAATCAGTGCATGTAGCATGTGGATGTCAGTGTGTGTGTGTGTGTGTGTGTGTGTGTGCGTGTGTGTGTGTGTGTGTGTGTGGTGCATGCCCTCCACTGTGTGTGTCTGGCTAGGGCGTAATGGGACGGGGTGCAGCAAGTTGGGGCTAATCAAACAATGCTGAGGTACAGCACCCGACCTTGTGTGTTTTGCCAATCTAGTGGTGATAAGAATCTAGCAGAATGCTTGTAGTAAGTATCCTTCAGAAAACTGTCCCCCAAACAGCTTCTTTCAGCTAAGTTTTAACAGATATTTAGTGGTATTAAGTTCACGATTATGTTCTTTTTACAAAAGAACTTTACAGGTTTAAATTCTGACAGCAGAATTTAACTTCCATTCCAGTGGTACTCTAAACAATATTGAGAATTAATCTGTTTTATTTTTGTGTCATTGCTGCATGATTTGTTCAGCCTCAGTATTCTCCTTTAGTCTACATTGCAGAATCACACCTCCAGCCTAGTGAGCAATCTATCCTTTCCAAAGCACCTTTAATTCATATGTTATGTTGAGTTGCGGTTTCTCTGAACGATTACTTAGGTTGGAGTTGTGATATGTGAATTTTCTATGAAGATAATTCATAAAATATCAACCTAATGAGTAGTGAACAAGGTCTTGGTTATTTAGACAGACACAGAACTTGGTCAAATATTTCTCATCTTACCATGATATTTCTAAATTACGCAACTTGAGGCTTTCATAAAGGAGGAGTCTTCTTTGTTGGAATTAATCATTTTGTTAATTTAATCATTCAGAAATTAATATCAATAAATCACAGAATTTTCTTCATTCCAATAACTAAGCTGCATGATTACTCTCTGATAGGTACATGGCATCTAACAGGAGGTGAAACTTGTTGACCTCTAAGTTCCCAATTCACACTGAGAAGCTATTATCCCATGACTCTTCCTTCCACTTATCATACATACTACTTCCTAATCAGGAAATCATAAAGAATAGCTTTATTAATGGCATAGAGACCAAAACCTTTGCCCTGCTCCCCAATTTGTGTTGCCTTTCACAGTTAAAGAAATCATTATGCTTTCCCCACATACACAGTGCTTTGTCCAGTGTCTCTGCTTAGCTCATGCTTATAACTCTTCCTCTGACAGCTCAAATCTTACCTCCTCCTTCTTTTTCTCTTCCTCCCCCTCTCCCTCTCCTCCTCCTCCTCTTTCTAATACTCATCCTCTTCTCTTTCTCTTCTCCTTCTTATTCTTGAAATTCATGAACACAGCCTTTGTTACCTTGTTGGCCAGTATCTTATATGTAATGAAGTTCTACTACTTGTCCATTGTCCTGTGCTTCTTGTTCTATAATGAGCCTCCAGGTCACATTCTTTTCACCTTAATTCCTTAACATCATCCTGGCCAAGACAGGGATGACATGTGGAGACCTGACTTCACCTAGAGACATACAGCTCAATAGTAAAAAAAAATTCATAATAAATAAGGCCCCTAAGCTGACCAGCTTCAGAAGATGACAGTGGATGGTATCAACTTACTTACCATGGCTTTTGTGAACTCTGAACCAAGTCTTTTTCTATGGCTTGCGGATTAGACCACCAATTATTTGGGGCACAGACTCAGGCCAACAGAACCTTTGGAACTGAAGGCCATTTATATGCTTGTTCTCTGTTTACTCTACACTTTGTGTTGGCTCTGCGTCCTGCCACTGATATCAAGGATGTGCAGACTGTTTGCACATTGAAATTCCTCTAATGGGTCTGAAATTTGTCATTCACAGAATTACTGAAAAAATTCCTTCTTTGTCACTGTCAGTATTTCAATTGCTTTCTGTTGATTTTCGTTAAAGTCCTTGATACTTTTCAATTTCTGCAGTCTTTCACAGCCACTCAAACATTTCTTCAAGATCCTTCTAAAAACCACAGAAGATCTCCTGCAGTTTCTCAAAATCTCTCAAGAGGCAGCACATGTACTCTTTGCCTGAAGTCAAACTCTCTAGAATTGCAGATTGAGATCAGAGCTACTTCTCTCTCAGGGGCTCAGAATGTCCCTATCTCAGATGCCCAAGGATGGCAACATTTTGATTTGTTGAGATGAAGATACACCTGACATACTTTATATTCTGAGTGTTTATTAAGTTTTTCCTATACACTGTAAACATATGATTTATTTATTCTCTAAGTTCTCCTTGCATTTAACAACTAGATCACATTCTTTCTAGCCTGATGAAGAGTACTTCCTAATACAATCTGTCCTAACAGCAGATGTAATTTGAGTGTGATATGAAGTGATCAGAGGCGAGACTCCCTGTACCTGAATTTCTATCATATCCTTTCATTCCATCAATTTTGTTGCTTTATTGTGATGGTTCCAGAAGCTTTTCAATATTTTTGAGGCATTCTTATTTAATGCAAACACACTCAGAAGGAGTCTTACCTTCTGTTATCATTATATCATAGTCAACGAAAAGCAGTTTTAGAATAAAATATGAACAATCCAAGTTCTATTGATTAAAAAGGAGAAGCATATCAAGAAAAAGGAAATGGCTGCTATCACAGCAGGTTCTGGAAAGCCAAGAATAATTTTCAACTCCACATTTTTCTGTGAAACCATTTCTGCTTCTATATAATTTTTCTATTGTCCATGTTTTGTTTTATTTTTGACCTGTGCAAATTACAAATTTCTTGAAGAACTGCCATGATTTTCTTAACTTGATTTGGATAGGGAATAGCAAATTTTATTCTTTTTCCTGACTTGTAAGAAAGAAAGTAATGTAAAATAATGTGATCAGTCATAATCAGTTCCATTTAATCAAGTCAACTTACATATTCACATTTCTAGAATTGTAAACGTTGATGTTTAGAAAAGTCACCCTTTAGCAATACATATATCTCACTCACTAAAGAAAATTTAAAATATTTTATGGGATCTTTTTTATTGAGGAAGACATATAAAAAATTCTAGTTAACTAAGGTTTGACTATCTGTGTGTGTGTGTGTGTGTGTGTGTTAGGCACACAGTACACGTATAACAAGAACCTATTGACTGAAGCCATAGTTTTATAAACTTCAAACAGATGGCTACACTTTCACCAGTTGCAGATAAAATGTAAAATGAAATGTATTTTCTAAGATCTGAAGATTCTGGCAAGTAAAAAAAACCATAATTACTGGTTTTTAAGTAGTCACAACGTTGATGTTTGTTCCCAATACTGCTTTCCCAAAATGTTGAAAGAAAGTGTATTAAAAATATTTCCAAAAATTATCCCAAATTTTCTTTGTAAGAATTTTTTCTTTTTCTGCGCATTTGCTACTATTTCAATGTTTTATATCCTGGACATGCTCACTAAACTTAGTCAATCCATTTTGATGAATGGTCATTCACAGAAGTTGCTACTTTCTATAAATGTTATCATCTGATTCAATTTTGTCACCTTATCCAACTTTTCAAAACTGTTTTATTTCCTGTCAGATCTTTAGTTATCTTGAATCTTGAGTAAAGTAGGATGTCAAAATATCAAATCATGCTTTCCATCCTTTTTTATTTTTATTCTCTGGCAGTTTCTGGTAAATGAAGGGATTGGTTTTAGCTAGGTGAGGTTTTGCTTGCTTTGAAAATGAGAATTCTTGTGCAGATAATGTACTCATTTTTCATTGAAATAGCAGCAATTGAAACACTGGACAACACACTGGAAGACACGATGACAGAGTATTGTATTATATGGAAATAAATTCATTTAAAAAACTAGAACCTATTCACCCAAGCCATGGTCTCATCAAAGTAATATTTCAAACTTTGCTTAATTACTAGCGCCATGTTTTATACTTCCGGGGTATTTATGCACTATAGGTATGTAAAAGTAATGAAGGCTAAGGGTCCACTTTAGGTAAAGTACAAGAGCTGAAACAAATGGGCAGGAGTCACCTTCCGTTCAGCTGACCTGTTTTCTTTTTCCTAGTTGCATCAGATGAGCTCAGACTTCAGGCAATACCGAAACAGTATAATGGAAGTCATATGCATCAAGCACTTGATAGGTTCTGACTAACGCTTATACATAGTTTAGCTTTAACAAGAATCTCATCTAACTTCTGAGTCTAACTGGGGGCGTTATAAATACATCATATATATTATCTGTATTTATATTTATCATATATATTTTTCTATATCATATTTATTATAATAAAACTTAATTCAACACAACTAATTACTAATTGTCATATTGTGATTTATATGAACTATAATATTTGGTCATTCAGATGACTCAAATATATATTTCTCATATATATTTGGTCTTCATCCACAGTTGCTGGCTCACAGCTCCTCAAACTTTGGAATTTCCTGAGTGATAAGAGCAATGGGAGCATCTTTAGTTATAATATTTGGTCTCTTAACAATGCTTCAGACCCATGAAGGTGAAATGGGTTCCTTGCTATTCATAATAAGCCTCCTTCCACCACAACTGGGTTTATATTAACAAGGTGATTAGTTCTCTTGGCACCTAAGAGAAAAGCACCTAAGGATTCAGGCTGGTTGCCCAGAGAACTAATCCTTCAGTCCCACCCCCTGATTTCTGAGGAGGGGAGCAGGAGGCTAGAGGTTTAATCAATCACCAATGACCCTTAAGTTAATCAATCATGCCTATGTAATGAAGTCTCCGTAAAACTCCAAAAGGATGGGTTCGAAGAGTTTCCATGTTGGGGAACCAGAACCATTCACACACTACAGTCCTGGGACCCAAACACCATGAGGACAGAAGCTCTTCTGTTAGAGATCTCGCTCTATGTATCTCTTCATCTGGCTGTTGATTTTTATCCTTTAATATCCTTGCAATAAACTGGTAATCTAGTGAGTAGATGGGTTTCCTGAGTTCTATGAGCCTCTCTAGCAAATTAACTGAACCCAAGGAGGGACTCATGGGAACCTCCAATCTAGAGCCTGGTGGTCAGAAGCACAGCTAACAACCTGGGCTTGCAATTGATCTCTGAAGTGGAGGGCAGTTTTGTGCGACTGAGCCCTTTACCTCTGGAATTTGATGCCATCTCCTGGTTAACAGTGTCAGAATTGAGTTGAATTGTAGGGTACTCAGTTGGTGTCCTGAGCATTGCTTGATAGTGTTGGTGGAAAAACCCCTCCATGTACTGGAATAGGGTGCAGAACCCAAAATACTAATATTTATTGACTCACTGCTAAACGGCAATAAAAATCTCAAATTGAAAGTTTACATTCTATTATTATTTAACAAGTACGATTATTCTTCCCTATTTACTTTTCTCCCATACATATCAAATAAAAGAAATTTCAATTGGTTTAATTTGTCATTCTGAGGAACTATATGGCCCTTTGGTCTAGTAGAATTTAGTTCTCCAAGTTTCAGAATACATCCTATTTACCGTCTTCCTAGTATGCTCAAATAGTATACCCCAATGACTCATGAGATTGTCATTATTTCTATGATATTTTATGTAAATGGATCAAAAATTATTCTCAATCACTCTTCCATAGTTATGCTTCATCTTTTTGAACCTAGACCAACCTCAATTATATAATTTATGACTGTTCTTACATTATGTGGCTCAGTTAGTTAGAATATACCAAGAGAGAAACAAGCATGAGTTTCATCTCCATGAAAGCTAATTTGTTTGGTTCTATTCTCTAGTCTTTGACTTTTCACGAACTAACCATTTAAAGTAATTACTTTTCATAATAAACAGCTGAAGTGAGAAAATTGGTAATATGATGCAATTCTACCCTCTCTATTAGAAAGGAAGAGAGGAAACTTGGAACATACTCTGGTGCCAATATCAAAACTTTCAGTAACAAAAAGCAACATATAACTCAAACGAAGTTCATTGAATGCTTTAGTATTGTTTTGGTATAAGTTTAATTTCAATGACATCAAGGAATTTTAGCAAATGGAATTTAGCATCATGAAAGCATTCATGTCCCCAGAGGGGACAGAAGTAACAAAACGCACTGTCATATTTAGCCTTTAAAGTATGTGTTATGATCAGAAAAATACCCCTTGCCAGTAATGTATACTTTCTCTGAAATTTAAGATTAGATTTTGATTACAAATTTGAAATATTAGACTATTTATATTTTATTTTATGGACATTTATATAATACATAATCCTTTCCCATTAGGTAACTATTTGGTGAATTTGAATAAAGTAAATAAATTGCACTGGGTTTTAACCCATGGGGAGGGGACTTAAAGTTTTCTGCTACTTTTCTCATCCTTCCACTTAAGTTAAATTCTAAAACATTTTATATTGGTTATAAACTATACCACAGTGTATAATAATTTTTCATTATAATTGTTGGATTTCTGTATTTATACTGTCCTATTCTTTCTTCATATATTTTCTACATCTAATCTCACACATACATGTTTCAGGGTCTATCCCTTAATATTTACACTCAATTTCAACTGATTGGAAATTTAATTTAATTTTAATATTTAACTTATATCCATGCCTTTTACCTCTCTCTCATTATAGTTAGTATTTAATTCCTTCTCTGTTATCTCTACTTTTAAATCTTTTCTGAGATGCCAAAGACATCCTCCTGCTACCCACCTATGACATACTCAATACCTCAAATTAATACTTTTTTGTTTATTTCTTCAATGATTTTTGCAATATGGCCTCAATTTACTATCTGCAATTACAGTCCAATCCTCTGCAATCTTATGCTCTAGTCCAGATGGAATTCAGTGAACTATCAGATGTATAAGATGCACCTTAGGCAGGATAAAGATGCATTATAGGATGAACAGAGGGAGGCAGGGAACAGAGTACTGTGGGAGGAATCAATTTTGAGCAGTAGAAAGACAAAAAATACTAGAAAAACTCAGAATGTAAGAAGTTACTCTGAATCGGCAGTTACCTCACCCTAACCTTGCATCTTTGTGTGCAAACGTATCTGTCCCTCCAAAATTGATTCATGGTTTGGCATCTTTAACGTTGCTACCCAGATCATAGCTTTTTTTCTTAAACACCTTATGTTGGCATCTGATGCTAGTCCCACCCTCCACCCTACCCTATATTCCAGCTCCCTGTAATATTAAGATAGTCGTGCTGGCCTCCTCATCCCGGTTTTTATCTGTGCTGACAGCTCCCTCCAATCCTACTCTCCGACACAGCCAAAGTTGAACTCTGCCTCATAACTGCAACTACTCTCACTAAGTTGAGATCCCATTGATAATCAGCTCCTTTTATTATCTGATTGTGCTTCACTTATGATACTTTCGTTCATTCTCTTTCTGTTGAAACTCTACTCTTCCGGTTTCTGATAGTATATTATTTAAATTTTGTTAATTTTTCTCTATCTTCTATTTTCATGTTGTTTGTCTCCTTATCTTCCTCTTAAGTATTAGTGCCTCTTAGCTTTCTAAACTCTGCTCCATTTGCCCTCACTCTCTAAATATTTTTTATGAATTAGTTAATCCAATCTCATGGATTCAAATATCACCTGTGGGTTTGTTTATGTCTTCTAACTTCTTGCATATCCACATTATCGAGCTCAAACCCCTCCCTTCAAACCACTGAAATTGCTTTTGTCACTGTTGCTGACACCTTCTATGTTGCCAAATGCAGCAACTTCTTTTCTGTTCTCGTCTTTCTGGGTCTCACAGTAGCATTTTCGCTCATTGGGCTTATCCTTTATTTTTGAAACACTTTTCTCTGGTTTTCTTTTGGCTTACAGCCTTTTAAGCTGCTGGCTACAACTTAGTTTTCTTTTCTAGTTGCTCTTCCTGTGTCCCGTAAATTGTGCATGCTTCAGGTATTTTTTCCGAGCCCTCTTTTCTTGTCTATATGAACTGTCTTCTTCATTGATCTCGTTCCGTCCCATGGCCTTAAATCTCATATTCTAATGATATTCTAATGAAATATATTAAGTATGGAGCCAGGGAGGAGCTCAGAACTGAAGAGGTAGATAGATAGATAGATATAGATATAGATATAAGATGATCTTTGCAGTTATATATATTACAGACATGTTGGAATCTAACTCATATCTTCTTCATTCTCTAATCTTGGCCTCTCACTCTTCCCCATCTCAGTTAATGGACCTATAACTATTTTCACAGGTATTCAAGCCAAAAGATTCATTCTTGGGTCAGCTCATTCCTTCCACTCTCTTATTCATCATCAGGTCCTGTTAGCTCAAGCCCCAAATATATACCTTGAATATTTCCACTTATTTCTATCACATGGTCATTACCTTGAGAAAAGCCACCACCATCTTCTGTTTGATACGGCAGACAATAATACTTTTCATCAATATCAATTTCCCTAACTTGGGGGAGAATATACATCCCTGTTCCACTGAAGTTGGGTTTGATCATATGGTTGCTTTAGCAAATGAAATGTGAGCAGAAGTGAAACTTGCCACTCCCTAGAAGTTTTAAGAGATAATTATGCTTTACCCCGTCTTTCTCCCTTTTGAAACAGTCATTGACAATGTATCAGAGAATGCATGCTTCATCAACCTGGATCCCAGCCCAGGGATGGTGTCTACGTACACAGAAACCTCAACAACCCACAACAGAAATGCTGTGTGAGTGAAAAACAAACTTTTGTTGCTGGGAGTCACTGATACTCCCAGCAACAATCCGTTGGTGGTGGTGTTTATCACAGGATCGGCTGTGCTGTGCTGACCAGTGTAGCCGACTAAAGGCAATATGCCTTCAGCTGATATGCCTGCTTTCACATGTCTCCCACCATCCATTCCCCTTACTACAGTCAGTGTCATCTTTTGAATGAACACTAAGCCTTAACCCTTTCTTTCCCACTGTCTTTTCTTTTCCCCTAGAGTAGTATCGAAACTCTTTGTCATGGCCTCCATTGTCCTGCAGAGCCTGGCCCCTGCCTGCCTCTGAGACTTGTTCTCATACCACTCTCGGTTAATTCTCCACGTGCTATGCTTGTTTTCATTATTTCCCTGGATATGTTAAAGGTATTAATTAATGAGGGTCTCTGACTTTCCTGTTCTCAGTCTTCTCTTGGTTCTTCACATGGCTGTCAGTTTCTCATTCTTCGGGGATTACTCATCTCCCTAATGTCAGTTCTCCCCTTTCGGTGACCACCTCATCTATCACAGTTTCCCTCTGCCCTTCCCTTTCCATCACACAGCAGTTCAGATTTTCTGTGGGATTCTGAAGGTAACATGAAATATAGATGATAAAATGGAAGCTTGCACACTTCCCCGCATTTTTCTCTGTTAAGTGCCTAGGGGCTGTGGACCATGACTCTTTATCTCTGTATCTCTAATACTCAGGACAATAAAACAGACTACATACAGTAGGTGATAAATAAATGATTTGTTGAACTGAGTTAAATATCTCTATACATCCTTCCACTTTCATCTATTTCTGAATAGATTAAGGATAAAGACAGATAAGACCGATCAGTGAAGCTCCACAACAATTTTTGTCCTTGTGTAAATAAATGCCCTAAACAAAACTGCCTTCACTCCTCCCCATACACACCAAATGTCCTGGAATACTGACTGTTTCATGTCATAATAATTCAAGTACTGGGTCTATGCCACTTGATCAATGGTGTCATGTTTTCTAATAGGAAAGGGAGTTTTTCCTTTCTCATATTATTTCTAAATTTTATTTTTGTCAAAGTAACAAATGCAGATGAAAAGATATTTTTTAAAAAAGCAAAACTTATAATTTAAAGCAATACATACTCATTTCATGTCTTCCCATCCTCAGGTCCATTCCCAGATAAAAAAATTTAAACTATTTCTACTTTTATTTCATTTGCTGAGTACATTCATAATTAATATGGAAGAAGTGTGAGGCACTAAATAATCATCTTTCACAAAGGAGGTGGTAAGTCACATTTTCCTATCACTGCAGTATAAAAATAAATTGTTATAGATGTATTACTTGTACTGAACTTTACACTAGGTGAGTTTATAAATATTCTGAGAGGAAAGCAATGTAATGAATAAAAAAGTCACACAAAATAAGAGAAAAAGATAAACACAACAAAATACTATAATTCCAATGCTGAAGGCTTGAGATAAAAACAACTTTGGAAATCAAAAATGAATTTCAGGGGCTTCCCTGGTGGCGCAGTGGTTGAGAATCTGCCTGCCAATGCAGGGGACACGGGTTCGAGCCCTGGTCTGGGAAGATCCCACATGCCGCGGAGCAACTAAGCCCGTGAGCCACAATTACTGAGCCTGCGCATCTAGAGCCTGTGCTCCGCAACGAGAGACCGCGATAATGAGAGGCCCGCGCACCGCGATGAAGAGTGGCCCCCACTTGCCACAACTAGAGAAATCCCTCACACAGAAACGAAGACCCAACACAGCCATAAATAAATAAATAAAAATTAAAAAAAAAAAAAGAATTTTAATAATAGGTGAAGTTCAAAAGAGACGATGTTCACTTATCTACACAAATACCTTAAAGAAGCTTCTTTCTGTCTAGGAACCTTTAACTTTACATATATTATCTCATTTAATATATGCAAAAAAATTATTAAGAATGTACCAAATGATGAGATGTGTAATTATGCAAATGTGAAAACAAATTCACAGTCATTCAGTGACTAAAGAAACCCAGGAAATGGTGAAACCAGTCCACAAACTTAAGTGTTATGACTTCAGGTCTAATACTCTTCCATTATAATAGCATTGTCTCTGAGCTCTGGGATATTAAAATTGGAATGCATATTATTACCTTTTATTTTTACTTTTATCATTTAACTGGCTAATCTAGAAATATGGAAATTTGGTTGGCATTCAAATATGATTTAATTGATTCTATTGGAAAACTGCAATTTTTTAAATTTGTTTTCTCCTTGCTGATATGAACTACACAAGCATTTTTCTCAATCTCAACCAATTCTCAATTAAAAAAGGGAAAAAGACTCAGAAAAATAATTATATATTATATAGATGGGTACTAATGTTCAAGGGATTGTGAAAGAGAAAAAAATGTGAATATACAAGATTCCTCCTCTAATTAGACAATTCAAGCCTATTGTGTCCATAAATCAATCTGAATACATTCTTTTGTTCTTCTATTTACCCAGTATGTAGATGTTATAAAGAAATTTTCCTATCTTAGTTTAGATATTATTTCAAACTTTGGTGTTTATGCAGTTCTCTAATATTAAAGTTAGTAGCAAAAAAAAGGAAGAGCTGAAAATCTTACAAATTCAGTCATAGAAAAAAATAGTGGATGATAGTTTATGCACTATTATACATATTAAAGACTGAAGGTAACTGCCAAACTCTGTACCTTGTATATAAATATCACACTTCTTTTAAAACAAGAAAACTGGTATAAACTAAATTGAGCTCTCCCCTAATTATTTTTTACAAAACAGTCCATCAGATATGATAATGAGAATATACACAAATTTTCTTTATTTAAAATCAAATGATAGCCACAGTATATTTACATAGGTCAACTTAACTTTCAAATAAATTTAGTAGCTTACAAATTTTCAGATATGTTTACCGCAATTAAGAACTCTGAGAAAAACAAAATACTTTGCTACATATCCTTGCCAGGTCACCTGCAACAGAAAAATCTCTTTTCATTCTCTTCTTATCTATACATAAAATACAGAAGTACCTACTGGCTAGTCCAGAATCCACAGCACTCTCTGCTCAGACATTTGCATTTAGACATTTCTAACATTGTCACTTGTGACATATTTTGAGTAGTTATAGGATGTTTCATAAATTCATCATATTAAGCTCTGTCCTCCCAACTGAAACACAAACTTCTTGAGACCACTATTTTGTAATCTCTCAGAACCCATCAAAATTCCTCTCAAAAAGGTGATGAGGTGATGAATTTGTTTCAAAAGAGCTAGAGTACTTTAATATCTCCCCATACCACAAAATAATGTTTTCTCCACCTAATTTGTTTCATTAAAAAAAGATGCTGGATTTGAAATCAAGTTCTTAATTGTTTAACATACCATTTATGTAAAAGCCAGATACAGCCTTTATTTTTTTCAAAAATGCTTGAGAATTTATTTTACCTTTATGCAATTGTTTTTAAGCATCTTTCCTTTTATATGGTGACAATTTTCTCTAACAATCCACATTTTTATATATAAAAAAGCAAAATTTTAAAGTATTTTAATACTGACCTTCTCAACACCTATCTTCAAAGCTACTTATTATTTATGTTAACTCCCTATTGCCATAATAACTTTTTCCTTTACCAGGATACTATACACTTTCAAAAGTAATTAACTGATATCATTTCTTTTACATAAATGAGATAATGCATATAAAACCCTACAAACAGTGACCAGTGTAAAATAAAAACTAATAAATGATAAAAAATTACGGAGTTCTAACCCATAACTTGACTGCTTAATTTCTTTTCCAAAACACTAAACTCCAGAATAGTGTCCAGGGTGATTGAATAATTTTTTCCTTAAAAAAGTTAGAATAAGTACAAACAAATTAATAATAATAATGCCTAGTTTATTGTTTCCAATTCTCCACCCTCAGCATATTTAACCTAAATAATTTATGCTTTTAAAGCAATAATTATTCTTTCATTTGAGAATGTGAGAAACAAAGAGATCCATTTCTAAAACACCCTCTATTTTACTCTTGTAATCAAATCTAATTCTCTTTATGTACATTCAGTACAGAACATGTTTCCATTTTATCTCAGTGAATTCACTAAGTGGATGAGAGCCACTGTCTAAACACTATTAAGAGCTACTAATGCTTTATTAATCAGTTGTGCATTTATTTTGTCCTTTAAAGTGAAAGATCAATTAATTGAAGCAGTAATATCATATTTTAAATTGTTTCCCAACTGAGCAATGCTGAAAGAATTCATTTCCATCAAGTTCTGTGTTCATCCTTCTTGAATTGTCAAGTAGACTATGACGAGCTATATACCAAAGATATACCTACATGTTCTTTTTTCTTTCAGAAAAGAATAAAGATATCTGATATCTAGAGCTTGCTTTTCTACAATTACCTCCTTTTATTAGCAATGTCTAAAGAGACAATTTAGAAAACAGTCTGTTTTGATTGACAACATTATTCATTGTGAGACTGAGGTGACAACCCAGTAAGCATGCCAAAGTGTTCTTAGATAATTGAGTTCTTAGATAATAGAGTCCTCCCTTAGTAAGTTAGATTCTTTATACACAGGTAAGATATAAAATTCTGAAAAACACAGCACTCAGATACTTTTGCTTAGCTCTAATTGATCACATTGCTGCTTTGCTTGTGAATGTGGCTGGGGTTCTTGAAGGTGTTTAGCTTTGTTTTATTTTAAATTCATCAGTGGTATTGATTGAAAAAGAGCACTTTTCAAGGAATCAGAAAAAGTAAATTCAGTACTTAGTTGCCAACCATCTAGCTTTATTGAGTCCTCTGTGTACTCCTCTTAAAGAAATTTGGACTTTAACTTCCAGTTAGAATGTAGAAAAATGCCAAATTTTTTTTTTTTTTCTCACACAATAACAGCAGCAGAAAACCCAGACAAATAAAAATCATAATTTTATACTGGGCTGGCAAACAACTCCTTGCCCCATTTTTCCAAGAGTGCCTCTCAATCTAACGACTTGTTTGCTAAAAATTTGACTGACAAGTGACAAATCGCAATGATTTAGTAGTCCTAACAAGTGGCTAGTGAATTCTATTAGTAATCCGGTTTGTGGCTAGATAACCCACATTATGTTTATATAGACTTTCCCATACTGTAAAACACAAATTTGTATATATTTTCTGAGAGTGAAGGATACAGGGCAACCTACTGGCCCAAAATATAAGGGGACAATCAAATCACCTGCAGGGAAAGGCAGGATGGAGCCACTTAACTGGAGAGCCATAGCTGCACACTGATGAGAAGAATTCAGCCACAGTAGTTAACAAGTTAGCGGAGGCAACTGTGAACTAGTACAAAATAAAGGAAGAACTAGAAGCCAAAGATACAGCAGAATTTGGACATCCTCCCAGGCTATCCTGTTACAGACTCCACCAAGTGGTCTCAAAAGCCAATGTGCTGAGTGGGCTGACTTCTGGTCAGAAACCATGCAAGCTAGAAGACATTGGAGTAACCCTTTAAAGTGCTGAGAGGAATTAAAATTCAGCCAACATGAAATTCTTTACCCAGTAAAACTATGATTTCAAAAATGAAGCTGAAAGATAGACTTTCTTAATGAAACAAAAATTGCGATAATTCCCAGTAGACTTACACCATAAAACTTTTAAAGGAAGTTTTTTTCCCCTTTGGCCAAAGAAATATTATGTTACTATACAGAAACTAGAATCTACACACACACACACACACACACACACACACACACACACAAAGATGAAAAACCATAAAAATTAAATAAATGAAGGTAAAATAAAAGGTATTGTTTATTTGATGTAAAAAATATCTATTGAAACAAAAATAGCAATGTGCTATAGGATATAGCACAGATAAATTAAAATGTACAGCAACAATAGCCTAAAAGATGGGAGGAAGGAACTGAGAATATACTGTAGTGAGAAACTCACATGAATCCACATAATAGTATTTGATGCTATACTGTGATTAATTAAAGATGTCTACCAGTAATCCTAGCATATATATTAAAAAACTTTGTTAGCAGTAAAAAATAAGAAATAGAAGATAAAATGTAATCATAGAATAGTAAATTAACTTGAGAGAAGATAGAAAAAAGGATAATAGAAACAAAAAGAAATGGAACAAAAAGTAGCTAGCAAAATGCTAAATTTTTAATTCAACTGCTACAATAATAACTTTAAATATAAAGACTCTATATATCAATTAAACAGCAGACATTGGAGGGTTACATAAAAAAACTGAAGCTCCTAGTATAGGCCACCTACAAGAAACACATTAAATTTAGATTTACTAAATTAGATAGATTAAAAGCAAAGAGGTCAAAAAAGATGTACCACACAAATATCAACAAAAGAAAGCTGTAGTAACTACATTAATTTCAGACAAAGCAGCCTTCAGGACAAGGAATATTATCTGAGATATTGAGGGACATGACATATTGCACAAATATACAAATCTACAATTATATTTGGAGACTTCAACACCCATCTCTCAGTAATTGATAGAACAAGTAATCATGAAATCAGTAAGTGTATGATAATCTAAACAGCATTATCATTCAACATGACCTAATTAGCATTTATAGGAAGCTCCTCCACACAACAGAAGAATACATATACTTCTTAAGTGCACATGGAACATTCACCAAGATCATATTTGGGACCATAAAAGAAACCTTAAAACGTTTAAGAGTAGAAATCATATAAAACATGTTCTCATGTCAGAATTGAATTAAACTAAAATATCAGTAATAAGAAAAAATATCTGGAAAATCACCATGTATTTGGAAATCAAATCATATACTTCTAAATAACAAATGGGTCAAAGAGGAATTCTCAAGAGAAATCAAAACATGCTTTGAACTGAATGAAAATGTAATCACAATGATACAATTAGGCAGTGCTTTTAGATAAAAACGTTTATAGCATTAAAATCTTATAGTAGAACAAAATAACCTAAGCTTCACCTTAAGAACCTAGAATATTAAGAGCAAATTTAACACAAAGAAAAATAAAAGGAAGGAAATACCAAAGATAAGGGGAGAAATCAATAAAATTAAGAACAAGAAAATAATACAGAAAACCAATGAACTTAAAGCCGGCTTCTTAAAAAGATCATGGACATTGGTAAACTTCTAAACAGATGACCAGTAAAAAGAGGATTAAACAAAAATGGCTAATAGCAGTACTGAAAGAGGACGTTGCTTCAGACCACACAGACACGAAAAGGAAAATAAGAGAATACTGTAACAACTCTATTGTCAGAAACTTTGACAAAATAGACCAATTCCTTGAGAAAACTACCATAACCTACTCAGGAAGAAATAGATAACCTGGATAATCTTATACCTATTACAGAAATTGAATGCATAATTTAAAACTTCCTGAAAATTAAATCAACAGTCCTTACATGGTTTAACAAGAGAATTTTACCAAATATTTAAAGAAATAATACAATCTCTATTTAGTCTGTTTCAGAAAACAGAAGAGGAGGGAATATTTCCCCCCAAAAATTATGAAGCCATCATTAAAACTAGACAAAGACATTGTAAGAAAAGGAAACTACAGACCAATATCCTTCATGAATATGGACACAGACATACTAAACAAAATAGTCTTATATTGAATTCAATCCTATTTTAGTCCTACTTTCATAAGGTTGCTCACATTATCTCAAATGGAGATTTAGATAGTCCACGAATTCTTCAGCCTCTCATTTATCAGTAGCCTTCTGGGTTACTTCTAAAGATGATTAATTTTCTCTCTGATAGAAAGGCCACCTAAGTATAAATATTTCCATGGTTTTATATATGGGATAGAGCACCTCACTTTTCATTCCACTCTTATCAATTAGTAACTATTAGAACAAAGTAATATTTTCTTTTACATTCATTATATACATTTTTCTTACCACTGGCTAAATTTAAAAAGTACCACTTAAAAGCTGTCATTTATGAAAGAATGTCATGTCAAAAACTAGCCCTGTAAAATATAAACAGGGTTTTTTGCGGGGAAAAAAAAGAAGGGTAATTTTTTGTCAAATACATTTGGATAAAACAAAATGAAGCTGGATTGCTGAGAGTTTCTAATGGGTTTCCCTGAATGTTCCAAATGCTTATGTTACATATAGTCTTTGCAATGTTATTTGACAAATGAACCATTTGTATCTATACACTAGTTTTTGTTGGTAATTGGAAGAAACCCAACTCAATGTAAATTAAAGAGGTGACGATGTATTAACTCATTTAACCAGGAAGTTCTGGGAGCTTTCAGGTACTGATAATTGAGGAGTTCAGACGCTATCATAAAACTGTTCTCTTTTCCATCTTTTTCTCTGTGACAATGGTGGCTTTTCAGGTACTGTACTGTAACTGGCCAGGTCTGAGTCATGTACCTCTCCTGGTAGGTAAAAGCATCAACACCAATCAAATCATATTGAACATGTTATGTATTAGAAAGAAGGGTTCTGTTACCAGATGAAAGCAGGAAGGGGTTTTTGTTATAAAATAAACTTGGAGAAGATTTTACAATTTTTGTGAAAAGATGATACATTTTGAAGGATGAACATTTTTTCTATTGATATGTTGTACAGAATTTTAATTTAATAAAGTATACTTCTTAATAAATAATTCAGAGTTACCTATTTGAAGTTAGAGCACTGCATGTTGGATTATGTTTCTTTAATAAAACAAACTCGTTTACTTCTTTTGCTGTTTCCCTACTGAGTTATGTTGGCAGAGCCTTGAAAGCTGAGTACTGTGATAGATGAGTACCATTCATCACCTAAACTATCAGTTACCACTTTTGTGCAGATCTCAAAGAGAAAACTCTTTATTAATTCTGAGAGAAGGAGAGAACTCTGTTTTACCCATCACTCTAGTCTTTTTGAGAAGCTAGAAAAAAGTAATCAAACTTATTTACAAACCAATTTATTCATATGGGTGAACTGATTACTGCAAGAGCCTAATAATAATTGTCCTACTAAGCCTGTCATCTATTTTACCAGATTATTTTAATAAACTTTCTTGAAACATAACTTACATACTATATACATACTTGCATATACTTCAACTATTTAATTTTATGAGATTGGACAAGTTTATATATTTGTGTATCTACCAATACAATCAATTACATCGTAAAGAAAAACAACTAGGTTTCCAGTTCAAAATGGCAAGTGAGCATAAATATTTACTTGGCATCTCTTCAGAATCCTCAAGAGTAAGAGGTAAATCAAAAAAGGAAAAATAATTGGAAGGCATAGCCACACACAGATGACAGGAGCCTATTGAGACATGAAGCAAGCATTGAAGGCTCCATTTATGCCATCTGATGGGTTCAGTGGTAGAGTTCCCTTAATACAGAGCAACTCTCTGTTTTCAGTTGCCCAAATTAAAAATCCTGAATTCTTTTTTGATGCTTCTCATATTACATAATCTGTCCATATGGATATCCTTGTTATTTCTACCTTCAAAATATACTCATAATCTAAATCTGAGAGGGAGAATACCAAGTTTCTCACCATTAAGTATGATGTTGGCTATAGAGTTTTTCAGATGTTCTTTATCAAGCTGAGGAGGTTCTTATCTATTCTTAGTTTGCTGAGTTTTTACCATGAGTGGGTGTTGTATTGTGCAATGTTTTTCTGCATTGATTGATGTCAATGTTCAAATATTTGGGGATTTTCAAACTATCTTTCTGTTAATGGTCTCTAGTTTAATTCCAATATTTCCTAAGAACCTACTTTGTATAGTTTCTATTATTTTAAATGTGTTAAGGTTTACTCTATAGCCTAGAATGCGGTCTGTCTTAGGAAATGTTTCTTGTGCGATTGAGAAGAACAGATATTCTCCTGTTGTTAGATGAACAGATATTCTCCTGTTGTTAGATGGAGTATTGTTTTGGTGTCAAATAGATTAAGTTGATTGATAGTGCTGTTCAAGTCATCTATGTCCTTATGAATCATCTGCCTTTACAATCTATCAGTTACCGATGGAAAGGTGTTGTCTCCAAACATAACAGCAGATTTATCTATTTCTCCTTGTTGTTCTACCAGTTTTTGCCTTATATATTTTAACAATCTTTTGTTAGGTACATACACACTTAAGATTGTTAAGTCTTTTGGAGAGTTGACTCCTTTATCATCCTGCTATGACCTCTATTCCTTACAAATGTCCTTGCTCTGAACTCTATTTATTATGGAACTAGCATGGCTAATTTTTTTTTTTTTTCTGTGTTCCACGATTTTCTCTTTAGTCTTCTGGGTTTTGTTTTTCCATCCTTTTTCTCTTTGCATTTCAATTTGGGAAGTTTCTATTGACCTATCATCAAGGTCATCAATTCTTTCTTTGGATATAATCTGTTGATGAATCCATCAAAGACATTTTTCCTTTCTGTTACAGTGTGATTTCTAGCATTTTCTTTTCTTAGAATTTCCATCTCTCTGCTTACATCATTTTATCTGTTCTTGCAAGCTGTAGACTTTTTTCCATTGGAACCCTTAACATATTAATCATAGTTGTTTTAACTTTTTGTCTGATAATTGTAACACCTGTGTTGTATCTGAGTCTGATTCTGATGCTTGCTTTGTCTCTTTAGACTGTGCTTTATCTTCTCTTTCTGCCTGCCTTGTAAATTTTTGTTGAAAGCCAGACATGTTTTATTAGACAATAGTAATTAAGGTAAATAGACCATTGGTGTGAGGATTTATTTAAATCTGGCTAGGACTTTAGCTTAATGTTTTCAGTAGCTATGGGTGCCTAGTGTCCTTATTTTTGCCTTCCCTTTTGAGTTTGTTGCCCTAAATACTACTCGTCAGAGACAGTCAGTGTCTTATAAGCTCTTTTAGCTGTAATCCATTATTATTATACTAAATCCTTGCTGATGTGGTAGTCAGGCATGGGGAGAAACATTCAATAATTTTATGATTAAATCCAGTTGGTTAGTGAGCCTGTGTCTCAAGGGTATAACTTTCACAAGTGTTCCTTTAGTGTATACTTTTGCCCTCACCCCTAACTCCCTTCCCTGGCTGCAGCATTCCCATTCAATTTCCTTGAAGCCTTGGGCCCTATTAACAATGTTTTAATTCCCTTTCTGCTCCTATCAGAACTCTGAAGAGATTTTTCTAGGTTCTTCAGTGTGGGAACCTGTTGGAATTCCTGGAAGGAAAACCCATGCCATGTGGGAATTCCCCTTAGTCTACAGACCCCCCAGGGGTTTCTCACTCATGGTAGTCCTCAATCTCCAGCAATTCATGAAAGTGACCATTCTAGCATTCCTACTAGTATATGGCTCTAGGAGTGTTTTCTCCATGTAAACAGGTCTACGCTGTGTCTCTCTGGTTGCACCTGTCTCTCCAGTTTTTTGCATGGTAGTTTGCCTTGTGACCTCAGTGCACCGATGGATCCAAGAAAAGTCACTGATTTTCAGTTCATTCAGAATTTTATTTTAAGGATGAGGTTGATGACTTCCAATCTCTACATGTTAGAGGTGAAACTTGAACTAGTTTTCTTAATGTAAAGTAAACATTTTAGAAACTTGTCTAGTTAAATTTATTCCCTTCATCTCTGCATTCTCTTTTCAGCTCTGATTTTTTTCCATTCCATCATTTATTTACTTGGGGGAATAATTTTGTTGAATACAGAACAACCAGTGTGAGCAATTTAATTCCATTTCTTGATATTAATCTTTTCCTACATCCCCTATATACTCTGTTCTCAACCTTTTATATATAGAATGGTTTATCAGACATATATTATACTATTTATACTCATTCTTTCTTAAACATAGCTTCTGTTGGAGAACTCAGAATTATTTGTATTAATGAGTAATAGAAGTAAATAAGTATCTTTATTCCAAAGCATTTTTTTTTATTGTTAGATGGTGCAATTATGTTTATAACATTTTTCTTTTACTTCCCTAATTATTTTTTATTTGTATATAGCACACAGTTAGTGCTTATGAAAGGAGAAAATATGTAGACAATAAAAACAATGCATTATAATGACAACTTTACCTGACTTCATAGAATAAAATCTTGAACACTGACAAATTTTTATTCACGTATTCTGATTTTTCTGTCCATATTTAACCCAAAGTTTGAAATTTCATTTATTCATGTACCATGTATCAGGTTATAGGCTACTTGGGGAAAAAATACCTGAATGTGATGGCTTTCTTTTTACAGTCCATGGCTTGGTATCTTTCACACGCAGATAGTTGACAAATATTTTTGTCAACTAAATTCTTATTTGAAAAATGCAGAATTCCCAGAACCACCTTGTTACTGAATTCATTTACACTAAACAATTTTTGCCTGTGTTGTGAATTGATATGTGTTAACTCCTGTATTTCTTAAGGATGTTAATTCAAATTACAGGTCTGTATTGCCTTTCATATGTTTAATTTCAGTCCATTCCATTTATTTTCATTGACAGAAACTACCTATTACAATCTATTACAGGTGAAGCCAACCATATTTTTACACTTTCCTTTTTATCCCTCAGAGAGTAATCCTGTAGGCAATCTGGGAACAGCATTAGAAAATGCTATTTGATTGCACTTATCCTTTCCAGGTTACCATTATTATTACTATTATTTTGGAGTGTATAGAATTTATAAACTCATATACTTTGAAGATACTCTCTTTTTCATTTGTAGGGCAAGGGTTAAGTACATAGATGACTTTCTTCTTCTGATTACCATCAGTGTAATCAGATAGTTTGATTTGTATCCTAGAATTAATGTATCATCTTATTAATGCTTAATATATTCAGAAGTATATATTTAAAAATCCTTAGAATCTTGTCTTCATTTTTATCTTTGCAAAATTACTGCTGCTATAGAGCAGAGAAAATTGAGAATTGACCATGAATCTAATAAGTGAATACTAAAATAAATGGAGTCTTATCCTTCTGAAAGTAGATGAAATGTAATATTCTGATATTTAAGTCATTTGACCAATTATTATTAGAATCTGCAAGAGGACAATCTGATTGTATTGATTTCATAATCACTGTAATTTAAAAAGGAAATAGTACATGTATAAATCATTCTGCAGTAATTTAAAAAAAGATGGCTTTATAGTTGAATTCTAACAGGATCTTCATTAACAATGGGGGAAAAATAATGGGAAAATAGAAAAGATATTTCCTGGAATGCTGATCATAGAATGAGAAGTCCATAAACTATGTTTTCAGTTTATGTAAATATTATAGTCCAGTTTTTAATTGATATTAGAAAATTGCTGAATCTAGCAGGTCTGCAATTAGTATTGTCTTACTAAATATAATTTATTCATTATCATCATTATCTCCAAATTACAGATTCCTACTTGATTTTATACACTACATAATGCTTAGACATAAATCGAAATTTATTAGACAGAAGTTTATTAGAAGTGAGGCTGTGAATACAAATATAATCTGGAGTGATATAATAATTGCAAAAAAAAATTACTTAAAAATTCCCTTTTATAGTTTGACCAGGACACTAGAGCTGTTTAGGTTTCTTCCCTCCCTCCCTCTTCCTTCCTTCCTTTCCTTCTTTCTTCCCCACTTCCTTCCTTCCTTTCTTCCTTTCTTTCACTGGATTATTTAGCTAGTTACTGAATGTTCTTGTAATTTGGCTTCTGAAGCCTAGGAAATAACTGAGATTGTATATATAGTTTGAGTTTTGGGTTTTGTTATTTTTTTTGTGATCAACAAAACTGCTGTTTTGAATCAGAGGCTAACCTTACTTTTCTATACCTTATGTTACCAGTGAAGGAAGATTAATTTATGGTTTTTCTCCTCTCCATCACTATCTCAAATCAGATTTTATTTAGAACCAATCATGGTTTATATGTATACAATTATTCACATATTTACGGGATTAATTTCCTTCTCTGATACTAGATTGCAAGATCTATGATGAGCTCTCTTTTTTTGGCTCAGGCTCCTGTTTGAATGTCCAGTGCCTAGCACAGGCCTTGTAGGTAACGGGCACTCAAAAATATTAAAATATTTAATAAATAATTAACTAAAACTAAATTAAATGCTGTAATAAAATCAATGATAATAAAAACTTTCAGGTCAGGTTAGATAATTGTCACAGAATTTAACTCATTTTACCGAATTCATTTATATTACAAAAAATGTAGAATCACCATCCAATTCATTCATAACAGGGCTCAAATACTTCTCACCACCTCTTACTTACCCTCAGCCCTCAGTATGGGTTACAATTTACACCTAAAGTAACTTATTATTTTCTTATGGTTTTAAAGTATAACTCCAAAGAATTTAATTCTGTAAGACTCAAGATGTCATTATACTATAGACTTGGGAAACTGTCCCATACCACCAAGTGTTAAGTGCTACTTTGGCAAATCGTTGTGTGGATGAATGAGAACATTTTCTCCAAACACTGGCATCAATTTAGATCAATGCTAAAGTTGTCAGAAGTTGTTTTCCATAAAAATATAAATTTGTTAAATAGCAAGATAAGCACTAATTTAATACACTCTCATACCCAAACACAGTAGCGTTCATGCATTTAAAATTCAAACACAGACAAAGCTGATGCTATATTGTGGGGAGATATATAAGTAATGGGAAAACAAATTCAAAATTAGAGATACTATTTATCTCTAGCAGGGTTGATGGTATCCTGGAGTGGCTCTTGAAAACTTCAAAATGTGAGAGATGTTCTATTTCCCAAGCTCGCTGTTTGGTAACTGAGTGTTTGGGTCTTTGTAAGTATTTATAATTAGTGTATATATTATCATTTCTTTTGTGTTCATGAACTTTTCCATAATCAAAAATAAATTAAATAACTAACTATCCATTATAATTTGTGTAGTCCTGGCAAAATGTCTATGGTTACTACGCAATTTCTTGGGAGTAAGAGAAAAGCATTTGGTTTTGAAAACTGCCTCAGTTCCTTAGAAATATTGGATTTAATATGAGAATGAAAAGTGAAAACAAAATCACTAATAAGCATGCTGCCCTGGGAGGAAATGTTCAGTTTAATCAACAGAAGAGAAAACCAACTGATATTAAGAGACAAAAAAATAAATTCATAGAGGATGATAGTCCTCTGAATCAAGAGAACATGGAAGATTAATTATGGCTTCTTGAAGGAGCAGTCAAAGAAATTTGCTCAAAAAACATGTATATATAACTGAGAAAGCTAAAAAGGAGATATGACAATCTTTCTACTGCTTGTAGAAAATCATGCAAATTGAAATCCAGTATATTTTATAATTCATTTAAGTGATTTTTAAAATGGCACTTTATATTAAAATATTGGATATATTAAAATGATATAAATATCTTAAACAGTTATATGTGTATTTCTTGTGAAGTCACATGGACGATATTATTCGATTATTTGGTGCAATGTGTCAGCGATTTCTCTCGCTCTGGTGTGGTGGAGAGAAATACATTACCAGTATAGAACACTGTCATAAAATATTATCTGAGGACTTTTAGTTGTTGTTTTTGGTCTTACACATTATCCGTGGTATATTAGTCACATTTTAAAATATCTTAAGGTTCAAAGTTTTCTATAAATTAAGTCACCATTATATATAGTTATACATATAAATCATTTATGGATGATATAGATATTTCATATAATTATTAAAAATAAGTCCTCATATAGATACACTGACACAAGCAAACCAATTCACTAAGGTTTTTGTTTTGTTTTCTTGTGTGTGTGTGTGTGTGTGTGTGTGTGTGAATAAGTAACGCTTTTAGAATTTCTTAAATATTTCTCTAATTTATTTACTAATTAATCTAGAGAAAAAGTATAGTTCTAAAAATCATCACAGAATGTCTGGGAAATTACTTAACTAACACCAAATCTAGCAATACATATACACACACACAAATATAAACATACATATATACACTGCACAAGCAATGCAGTGAATAAAGCAAAAGGAATTATTGTCCTGTTTAGAGTTCAAGGATTGTAGTATGTACTCTTAAGGCAAGGACATATTGTGCTGACTCAAAACTAAATTTCTTTAGCTGATAGTATAAGAATGTGGCTCGTATTGATTTGTGTTTGAAAAAAAAATCATAAGATATTTCATTAAATGGATCCTAAAACAGTGAATTCAGGTACCACTACAGGTTTTTTGTTGAAATAAATTATTTTAAGTATAAAGTTATTCTTCAAAGCTGTTATGCTAGATCAATATTTTTAGGTTCATTATAGCCACACTATGAATTCAAGTAAAAAATAGGAAGAGAACATGGGCAAGAATCTGGTAAATGATAACAGTGGTAGAGGTAAAGCTCCCAAATGTGGTTATTAGCAGATGTCATGTGTTACTCGTTTCAATATCATTTTACATTTAACTGGCTAAAACAAGCCATTGTGAAATAAAGGATTTCTGGATTTGCACTTCGAGATTTTTATCGTCACCAATGCTGTTAAACATGGCATCTAAAAAATGTGTCTGATTTAAATTAGGCATGTAAGGAATATCAGGATTCTTGAAGCAGAGCAATTGCAAATCGATCTCTATAAATCTAAATTACTTGGTTACATTTTCACATATGTATTTCTATCTTAAGATAATACAATGATAAATGTAAATTCATCAAAATTACTTGGGGTGTAGTAGAGAGAACATAATATAATTAGACATAGATAGAACATTTATCTTCATTTAGTATCAAACATGAGCAAAGAACACATTATTTTTAAAAATATCAAAGTCACCATAATAAACTATACCTCTCCTTAAAGAAAAAGAAAAATAAGTTTCTCTTTGAGATTTCTCAAATTAAACATTCATAAATAATAGCAATATAAGGTTTTTTCCTAACCTCTTTCACCTTGTCTTATCAAGTTGATAGTTCAGTCACCAATTGGATTAGAGCAGGAACCACCAGATGAATTAAATACCATGTGTGATAAAATGAAAGTCACAGTTATTATGTAGGAAATGAAAGGAGATGTCTCTCCCTGAAGAGTCTCAGGACTGTTGGCATGAGAGTTTGCCTGTTGCTCTCTCTTTCTCTCTCGTTTCCAATAGAATCCTGGGCTGTTTAAAACACACTCTGAGAGGCAAGATCACTGAAATATCCAAGGGGTGAAAATAATATTTCCAGAATTCACTGATAAAGCAGCATCTACACTAATAATACAATGACCAAATAAATAACTGGTGTTCATAATTAAGCTTTTCCAACCAACATAAGGACATTGTCCTTACATTATCTGATCTCATTCCTCCGGGGTTGCAGCTGACTGTCAACTTGACTAATTGAAATTCCACTGCATTGCTGACTGTTGGGAGACTACGGGGGAACAAGCCATTGCGTATTTCTATTAGACTAGCAGATAATATAAACATGACATAAAATAGGTTCTTATAAAACACATCCCATTAACCTCTGAAGGGTTCAGGGTAATGAAATCATGAAAAATATTAATTTTATTTTTCTTCAGGAACTGTTTTACAAAGCCCAATGCCTGGTGAATCAAATACACACACACACACACACACACACACACACACACTCTTTCTCTCTCTCTCCCCCCCCCACTTAAAACTGATTCATTTTTTTAATTTCACTCATTTTGAAATTGGCAATAAAAATTAAAACGAGCCCTCAAAATCTGACTTTTCTCTTATTTTTCCTGTTATTTTAATTTTTCCCAGTCTGCACCATTCATAGTGCTTCATGTAAAGCTCATGTTTCATATTTAGCTCAAATTATGTTATATGCAAAGTTAGTTAAATGGTGGAGACAGGACCTCTGAAAGTCCATTTCTCCACAAAAACAATGACAACACTGACAGCAACTATCAAAATCAATACTTTTCAGAACTATGAAAATTAACCAAAAGCTTGTAACAATCCAGAGAATGGCTAAATCTCAGTTTAAAAAAAAAAAAAAAAAAAAAAAGAAGGAAAAAAGAACTTTGTGGCATTTTAACTTATCCTATTCCCATACTTTTCTTCTCAGCTCAGTGGTAGCCTTGAAAATCAACAGTTTTGTAAGTAAGGTAACTATGAAACCCAGAAACCTAGCAGTCACCATAAATGGCAAGATAGGTTTGGAGAGAACTCTCACCATTTCACATGGCTGGCAATTCCTTGAGAAGTTCCATTATCAGAATTTTGTTTTACTTGATCTGACTTAGAAACACCTTTGTTTGAACTGTGTTTGAACTGCCCTTTCTCTAGGACACTTGTTGAAAACAATCAGCAGCAGTGGTTTAACATCACTCTGAGCTGATATGTTACCTACTGGGGCTAACAACAGTCTGACCAAAAGTCTTAAAAGGACTAACTGAAAAAGATTTCCATAGGTAGCTTGCTAAAGCTCTGACATAGTCTTGGGATTATAAAGGTCACGTATAGGTGCAAGGCTGTGTGCATGTACAGGAAAGTGCTGAGAAGAGCCTAAATTTTCACTTGTGGCTGACCTTGAGGGTCTGTGCAAGCAGAAGATGAAGGCTAAGTTGGAGTTGTACACTTCCTACTAGAACATTAAAAAGCGTTCCCCACAGCCTGCAGAGCTCCCAGGCAAAGACTGGGAGACTTACTGGTTCAAAGTATTTAAAGATATCCCTATCTAATCACTGTCTGACCACTAAGTAATCAAGCATAGATGTCAGTGGCTGCACTTGACAAAGAATAGAGGCTATAAAGAATTAGTCCAGGAAAAGTGTTAAACAAATAATTATCATCAATAAACTCTTCAATGACAACAACAGCCAACAATAATCACAAACCCAAACAAATTAGGTAAAATATGATTTCCATGGATGCCCCATTCTATTGTTTAAAATATCCAATGTTCAACAAAAAAAACATGAAATGCATAAAGAAACAAGAGTGTGGCCTATACACAAGGAAAAAAAGAAAGCTGTTTCTGAGGAATCCTAGATGTAGAATTTATAACAGAAAGAGTTTAAGTGAACTATTATAAATATGCTCAAATAACTAAAGAAAGCATATCTAGAAAATTGAAGGAGTATGAGAATAATGCTTCAACAAATAGAGAATAGCAATAAATACATAAAAATTTTAAAAAGAATAATACATAAATTCTTGAGTTTAAATGTACAATAACAGTAATGAAAAAATCACTAGAGAAATTTAACAGCAGATTTGAATTGGCAGAAGAAAGAATCAGCTAACATGAAGATATATTTATTAAGGTTATCTAGCAGAACACAGAAATAAGAAAAGTTACAGATGAATGAACACAGTTTCAGAGACCTGAGAGACACCATCAAGTATGCCCACCTATGTACAATGGGAATCTCATAAGAGAGGAGAGAAAGAGGCAGAAAGTTTATTTGAAGAAATTATGGCCAATAAAGTCACAAATTTAGTGAATATAATTAATCTGCCCATCTACAAATCTTAACAAATTCCAATTGGAATAAACTCAAAGAATTATACACCTTGCTGCATCACAGCTGAACTGTCAAAACTAAAAACAGAATCTTGAAAGTAACGGGAGATAGTGACTCATCAAATATGAGGGACCTTCAAAGAGAAAAACAGTTGAATTCCTTCCAGAAATCATGAAGACCAGAGGCATAGTATGGCAGAGTCAAACTGCTAAAGGAAAAAAAGACTGTCATCTAAGAATTCTATATCCAGCAAAACTATTCCTAATATATGAACAATAAATTAAGCTATTATCAGATCAACAACAAATGAGAGAAACTGTCACTAGCAGACATTTTTTATAATAAATGAGAGTCCTTCAGCCTGAATTAAAAAAAAAAAAAAGAAACACTAGACCGTGATTCAAACCTACATCAAAAGAGCACTGGTAAAAATAACTACATAGTTAACTGTTAAAAAGAGTATAGACATTATATTTATAATTCTCTTGTCTGATATAGAAGACAACTGCATAAAGCAATAAATATAAAACTGTATTAATGGCTTTATAATGTATAAAGATGTAACCTGTTTGGCAATAATACCATAAAAGAGGGGAGCAGAGCTATATTGGAGCAAAATTTTGTATACTATGGAAATTAAGTAGATGTTAATTCAAACTAGATTGCTTTAAATTAAGATGTTAATTATAATCCCCATATGGATTACATTTAGGTAATTAGGTAACTTTAAATATAGTAAAGGAAACATGGAATTAAAATGGCACTGTAAAGTTAGGAAATCAGTCATAAGACTACCTCACTTCTAAAACCAGTTGCAAATTCAGGGATCCACAACACTACTCTCAGCCTGATAATTCACTAGAAGCCCTCACAGAACTCACCAAAAGCAGTTATACTCACTGCTACAGTTTATTACAGTACAAGGATATAGATTAAAATTAACTAAGGGAAGAGACACATGGGGAAGAGTCTAGGAGAGTTCCAAATACAGAGCTTCCAGTTTTCCTGTCCCAGGGGTCATGGAGAGCGTTGACTCCTAGCAACAATGTGTGGCAGACAATATGCATGCATCACGGCCAACCAGGAATGCTCACTGGAGCCTGGGTGCCCAGAGTTTTTATTGGTGCTTTGTCATGTAGATGTGGCTGATTACGTGCGGCTAATCTTTGCCTCCAGCCCCTCCAGAGGTCTAGCTGATACTTCAGGCCCCAAAATCCTCACAGTAAATCATGCTGTTACTATCTTCTGTGGCTCAAAGTCCCCACATAAACAAATACACTATTATCAAGCCATACATTCCAAGGGCTTAGATATTATATCCCAGGAACTAAGGGCAGAGGCCAGATCTCTCTTTGGGTAAAATTAATTTTTTTTCACACAATGTACTAAACAACATCTATTTAACACAAAGGAAAGCAGTAAAGGAGGAAAAGAGAAAAAAAAAATGATATAATACACATAGAAAATATATAGCAAATGGGTGACACAAATATAATCTTTTCAGTAATTAAATGTAAATGGAGTAAACACTCCAATTAAAGGCTGGGGAATGGCAGAATGATTAAAAACCATTATACAACTATATACTGTCTTCCAGAGACATACTTTAGATTCAAAGACATATAGATTGAGTATAATAAGATGGATAAGAATATACCATGCAATCTGTAACCAGAAGAGGGTTGGTATGGCTATATTAATATCAGACTTCACTAATATCATAGTCTTTATGACAAAAAGTATTACAAGAGACAAAGGAAATCTTATAATGATAAAAGGGTCTTTAGGAAAACATAACAGTTACAAACAATATATGCATCTAAATGTGGCCATGTGGTTGATTCCAGTCAATAAGCTGTTAGTGGAAGTAACATGAGTTATTCCCAGGCAAAGCATCTATAAAACTGTTGGTGTAAGTCTCCAGACATCTCACTTTTCTTCGTGCTGTAGAGGCCATCAAAGTTTAACATAGTGGGTTCTCCATTATTCTGGGTCTAGAAAGATACAGAGGAATTTGGCAATTCTGCTATTTTCTCTGTATTAAATTGGACAAGTTAATTAACATCGCAGAGCCTCAGTTTCCTTGAGTGTAAGATACAGATAATAATGTTTGAATATGTATCTAAAACTGTTAATACTTTTAAAGTAAGATATGCATATTCAAATATATAGGCGATAAGTACCATTTTTTAGAAAATTCTGTGGCCATGTTTTCCCCAACCTTTGTGGAAATTCCTATAATTTTTACTTATCAATACATAGCAAGGCAGAAATATTAATTTCCAGCTTCCTCAAGTCTCAAAGTATCAGCTCTCTTACTTTAAGTCTACAATTTTTCTGGATACCCGAAAAAAGAAGAAGAAAAAAGATCTTTAATCTAATGATGCCTAGCCCAAATTAAACCTTATGCAAGTACCTGAAGGCACCAGCACACTTTTTGTGTTGTTTGTCTTAGCTCATTAATTAAAAAAAAAAAATTTCATAGTATATATTGTGTGTCTACTGAGTGCAGAGGAGTCTACAGTACCCTGGGCATACAAAGACTCCATCCTTTCCTGGAAAGTTTCACCTTCTAAAGGGAAGCAGAGATGGCAAATAGTAAGCCAAAAATCATAATAGAACTTAATAGCCCTGTGATAGAGGTAAGCAATGTGCTCAACTTCCTTCAGGAAGTGAACGTCTAAAGAAGTGCTATAGATGTCTTTATTATGCCTAAAGACATGGAGATCGATAAAATGGTGTTTTCAGAGAAGGACCAAAAAAAAAAAAAATCAAAGGGTTGAATATAAGCTAAATACTGGTATGTGGAAGAGTGGTGAAAACTGATGCAACAGATATTCTTAGATTCCACATCATGTGGGCTTCATATTTAAGGTCACGGAGTAGAAGATTTTAAGCTTAAGAGTGATGTGGCTGTATTTACATTTAGAAAAATCACTATGGTAACAGAGGGTAAGCCTTCCAGTCATGCATGCAACCTTTCGTTCATTCATTCACTCATATATGTATTCAAAACATGAGTGACTATTTATTACCTCTTATTGTGTAGCTCAATATAACACATGATGAAGGTACAGTAAAAGCAAAGCAAGCATTCATTCTCTCTCTGTTCATCCTCCTCTTTCTCTCTGCCCCTCCCTCTCTCTCACTGAGCTTATTGAGAAGTACCAAAGACTGATTGTAAACAAAGACAGATAATAAACAATTGAGTAGATGAATACAACAAATTATATAAGAAATTATGACAGTTTGAATAAATCTTGAGTAGTAGTAATGGAGAGAATAGTAGTATTGGAGAATATACTGGAGGAGTACTTTGGAGGTTGAAGTTTTGTGACATGGGGACAGACTGGAAGAATTCAGATACCATAGGCCATATACTGTATGATTCCATTCATATGAAATGTCCAGAATAGGAAAATCCACAGGGAGAGAAATCAGTCATTTCCAGTGGCCATGGGGGAGGGGAAAGCGGGGTGTGACTGCTAATAGGTATGGGATTTTGGTGGAGGGGGGTAAATATTCTAAATTTAGATGGCAGTGATGATGTACAACTTTGTGATTATATTAAAAAACACTGAATTCTATACTTTCAAAAGGTGAGCTTTATAGCATGTGAGTTATAGCTCAATGAAGCTATTATGAAGATAGAATGCTTTAATATTGCTAGTGTTTGCATATAACATTTTAGGAGTGAGTGTAATTATTACATATGTCTGCTGATTTTCCAGTATTATCACCAAATAACTCTTTAGGAAAAAAAATCTCTGGATCTTGAATATAATTCTTTTGTAAGTTGTCCTTTTCAAAGGAATGTCTTCAAGAGGACTTATGGCCTCTTGTGATTTGTCCTTACAGACAATATTTATTTTTGCTTTTTTAAGACGAATAAAAGTATATAAATCCCCAAAGTTGGTTTTCAATTGGATGGTGATAAAACCTATACTATTTTTCTCCTTGCTGTGCAAATATTTTGCTCTATGCGGTAATATTTCATTCACAATGTAAGATAATACCTATCCAGAGCTTAGTTTTCCAAAGTTCTGGGTAGTCCTCCAAACTGCTGTATATTCTAAGAACAAGTCTTTTATTAGAAGATTTATGCTAATAATATTGAATTAGTTTGGGTTTTCTTCCCAAAAAATGAGTGAGAGAGTTGGAGTTTTTACTAGCCTCAAAAAGTTATTTTCAAAGAAAGTGATATTTTTGCTTATATGCTTCAGTAACTTTAAATTAAGGCAGTGGGGAATTTAAAATGCTGGAAAAAAAGCTCAGCAAGAAATAACAATAAAAGACTAGCCACATGAAAGCTCTGCAAGGGAAGCCAGTGGGATATAATTATTGCTCACATTATTACGGTAGGTAGGTTATATGAGAGAGTGGTAACATCACATGGTAGGAAAGTCCATGAGGGCACAGGATGACAAATCATTAGGAAAAAACATATCATTTGCACCCGTTATTCTTTATGTATGTTTTTCACTTGAAGAACTGAAATGAAATTTAAATCAGTATTTCACAGGTGCCAATTTTGCCTTTATATAATATTTAGACCCTTAATTTTACATAAAGTAAAAATTTGCTTAAATTACATATGAAAATCCTTATTTCTGTGACTGTATTGTTATGCATTTGTTTTAAATGCAGAAGTTTTTTTTCTTATATCCATATACAGCAGAACCCAATTTTTTATTCATACTGAAATAATGTAGCTACCATGTTTTAGAGAAACAGGGATACAAATGTATAATATTCACATAGTAAAAAAATGGACCTAAGTATTACTAACTGCTGTGAGAATTATCCTTTCACCATCCACACATAGAAAATAGGACAATATATGTGAAATGATGAAATGATAGTCTTCTGGCACTGGGCAACAGGTAGTGAATTCTGAAGGAAAAGGGAGCAAGAAAGGTGAGTCTCATATTTTCATATTTGCCTCAGCTTACCGCCTAAGGCAGTTTCCAAATTTAGACAAAATAGAATGAAGAAAGATGAACAGAAACTCTAAACCTATGGAACAGCTTCAAATGAACAAACATACATGAAATGGGAAACCAAGGAGAGGAGAGGAGAGAGAGAAAGACACAGGACAACATTTTTTTACACCTTAAGTATATACATTTAAATGTCAATCATACATCAATAAAGCTGGAAAAAATTAGAATCTTTGCTAAGGATAGCCCAGGATAGAAATAATAACAGGAAATTAGTTAATGAGTTTTTCATCATTTTCTTTTGACATAGAGATCAGATGTGATCTGAAAATGGAAATATGTATCAAAGAAGTCTCTTTGGTAGTTTGGGTTTTAACTGTTTGTGCTCTTTTGGGTCTTTGATTCATCTTGAAACACAAAGTTTCCTGTGTAGAATTTACTAGAGCTGATGCGTCCTATCTTCTATCCCCTTAGCATCTGGAAACGCAACACAGGACTCCAAAGCTATTGTTGAGTGTAAGATTAGGTGATTAACAGCCACTCAGAATGTGTGCCACTTCGTATCTTTCTTTGCTTGGAAGGTGAAGCTTTCGTGTTGTAATGAAGACAACAAGCCCAAGTCTTGCTCTATTTCCAGCAGTGTGGCTCTGCAATGGAACATACTTCTCAGCCCTCTGATATCTGCTGCAGGAGCATCAAGATGCCCAATGGATGGCTACTTGCATCTTGGCATCAAAGGGCAAAACCATGGGAGACAGCTGCTACCAGCCTCAACATCCTTTCCTTTCTGAGGATGAAAAACCAGCAGTAGGCATCTCGGGTGGCTTCCAGCCTCAAAAACATGGACACAAACCCGGAATGTTTTGTGTCATCTTGGTGTGCAAAACAACATAAGGCTAAACAGGTACTGTTAATCTGGTAGGCAGTTGTTTCCAGTGAATCTTTATTTTCTGAAGTAAAATGAGAAATTAAAATTAAAAAAAAACTATAACCTAATTCAAGCTTATGATAATTTTCCCCTATGTTTTCTTCTAAGAGTTTTATAGGTTTTGCTATTACATTTAGGTCTTTAACCCATATTGAGTTAATTTTTGTACGTGGTGTGAGGCAGGGGTCCAGCTTCATTCTTTTGCATGTGATTAATCCAGCTGTTCCAGCAACATCTGTTGAAGAGAATATTCCTTCCCCACTGAATTATCTTGGCACTCTAGTCAAAGATCAACTGACTGTAATTGTGAGGGTTTATTTCTGGATTCTCAATCCAGTCCATTGGTCTGTGTCTATCCTTATGTCACCACAATGTTTTAATTAATGAGACTTTGCGTCAGTTTTGAGAACAGGAAGTGTGAATCTTCCAATTTTGTTTTTATTTTTCAAGATTGGTTTGGCTATTCTAGGTTATCTTCTTTTATTAAAAACATTATTTTAATATGTATTTCTAGTGGCTCTCAATTAGGGGTCATCTGTCCCCTATTCCAGGGGTATTTGGCAGTGTCTGGAGACATGTTTGGAATCCTTATCTAAGTAGATAAAATAGTATCGTTTTAATTTACTGAATTGTTAAAGTATGAGTTGCCTTCCATGAAAGGATTGAGAAAGACTTGAAGCATTTGAACACATGCTGAAGACAGTGCAATTCCTTGATGATGGGCACAAGGGACATTGTTCCCTACATCTCCACTGGATATATTATAGATTTAAATACGTGTTGACCTTCTGGGTGTCTGGGGAGTTGGCAGTTCTGAGAGTAGGAGCTGGTAGAGGTGGCCTGGTGGGGGTCAGTGACCTCGCTGCTGTGTGAAAGCAGTTGGGACTTGAGTCTCCAGAGGTTGCTGTAGTGCCCCAACTCCTAGGAGCCAGGGGAGCCAGCAGGTGGGTGTTGTAGGGGCAAAATGGTGGGTTGCTGTGGACTGGAGTTAAGGCCCTAGCCCTGGAATTCTGCCTCCTTCCCAGAAGAGAATCTGGACATTGCTGTTGCTATCCCTGCAGCAGGCAGGCAGCTGGCAAACAGGGACAGCTGGCTATCATGCTCCCATTCATCCTCTCAGACAGTGTCTCTCCAGGAGCAGAGGCTTCCGTTCAGAGGCGCAGCCCAGGCACAAGGAAGGAACCACCCCATTTCTCATCAAGGGCTTAAATTCGGATGGCCGGGGCTCCTGCTCTCACAGTCCCAGCTCTCAATAAGGACAGATTCCTTGGCAAACTTCCATCTCCCTGTCTCTCACTGCCTCAGGGCCTTACAAGGTCTGGATCTGGCACAAGGGTCTAGGTGTTCTTCCAAGGGTGGAGGCCCAGCAGAGCTGGGTACCTGCCCCAGGGATGCAGAGGGACCTCTCTGCACTCAGGAGTGATCATGATGGTCCTTGAGACCCACAATGCTTTTTGGTGTCAAGGAGACCGAAGTCTCAGCTTCCCGTAACTCTCTCAGCATCAGAGAGAATGTACCCCACGATGGAATATGGGAGATCCTAGTGGCCTCCAAGCTTCCAGACCCTGCCACGAGTGGGGATTGAGGGGGTCCCAGACTGGTGTATCTTGGTGGGTAATCTCAGGGTTCTATTATTTCAGCACTTGGGATCTAGACCACATTGGTCCATAATGCCTCCACTTCATGGAAGGATTTGTCATCTAGTTCAACTACAGGGTTGTTCCTAATATAAAAACATTATCATATTGTTCAAGGTGTTAGTCTGTGATTTGGAGGTCAAAGAAAGAGAGATCACGTTGAGCTACAGAAAATATGCAAAACTGTGTTTCCCTGCTCTCTTGGCAGAATTGTAAAATATATACTTGCTTTCATTGTGATGCACAACCTAATAGCAGCAGAGATAAGTACAATACATTCAGATCCCACCTGCATCCAATCATTAAAGGCTCCTGATATTTACCAAAAGAACCTGTCATTTACAAAATGAAAAACTGGCTTATGTCAGTTTGTAACAGCCAATTACAAATATATAGACAGTCATAAGCAGTATTCCACTTGACAGTAAATATCTCTGCTTTCTATTTCAAGATTTTACCATAGATTTAAAAAAAAGTATCAGGATTGTATCTATTTACAGCTATCTGTAAATATGAACAGGTAAATATGAATAGGCTAGGCAGCATAGTAATCATCACAAAGAGCTAATTACCTACAATAATAAATGGTGGTACAGAAGAAGAGAAGAGGAAATGCATAACAGATTCAATGGTAGGACTTTTACTTCCAACCATGATGGACTAACAAAGACTGGATTGTCCCAAGTGCTTTAAAATACTAGAAAACTGGTGGCTTCCCTGGTGGCGCAGTGGTTGAGAGTCTGCCTGCCAATGCAGGGGACACGGGTTCGAGACCGCGGAGCAACTAAGCCCGTGCGCCACAGCTACTGAGCCTGCGCGTCTGGAGCCCATGCTCCGCAACGGGAGAGGCCGCGACAATGAGAGGCCCGCGCACCGCGATGAAGAGTGGCCCCCGCTCTCCGCAACTGGAGAAAAGCCCTCGCACAGAAACGAAGACCCAACACAGCCAAAATAAATAAATAAATAAAATTTTAAAAAATACTAGAAAACTGAACAGTAGGTATGCAATAATGATTTTCATACGTGTGACAATAGGTAAGACAGGTCTGTGATCTCTGAGTGAAGGGAAACAAAGGAGGTAAGCCTTGTGCAGGGAGGGGAAATGCAAATAGAATCCAGAGATCTTATTCTGTTGAAGAGATCAGTATCAGAATTCCGGCAGCCTAACGCAGACAGAACTGGGGAGGCAGAATACTGGAAAAAAGGGAGTTACACAGATATTCAAACAGGCCTACTCAAGTTTTAGTTGAGTATTAATATGGCTATATATAAAAATAAATTACACAAGGGCAGGGAGAATATTACTTGATGCAGTAGGATTATCATTTCCTGGAGCTCACACAGGGCTGGGAAGAATTTATCTTCCCATCAGCCAGAATAGAAAGACCTCCTAACCCATAGATCATGCAAGATTTGAGAAAGTTATTAAATTAATAATGGGGCTTAATTATGTCCACAGTAACAGCTGATCTGTACTCACTCTAACAAATTTTAAAGCAAGCCTTGAAAGGATTCAACTGATCCAAGTAACTTAATTGCATCCCAAGCAAAATCCAACACAATTTAGAGGAATACAACAAAATCCATCACTCAGATTTAAGATTCACAATGCTCAGCACTCAATCACCAATTACCAGGTATATCAGTCAGTGAGTCAGTGTTCCACCAAAGGAGTAGAACAAGTAGGAAATCAACCTATTATATATATTATTTATTTATTTATATATTCACATATAAATAGTGTTATATATAATAAATGTATTTTATAAGGGATTAAATTATATAATTATGAAATCTGGCTAAGCAGTTTCTTCAAGCTTGTCTCTACACATAATGCTGGAGCCCAAAATTCCATAGGCAGGCAAGCAGACAGAAAGGGAAGCTTACAAACAGTCTGGAGTCCCATGTGATCAGAATGACACCCATGCCCATTCTCATTGCCTCTGACCCTAGAGACAAGGAAAATGGTATCTTGTACAATCCAGGACCATTTATCCCAGAGCTGAATGCACACCGTTAGTCAGGAGTCAGAGAAACTGAAGGAATATCCAGGGGGAAAGGAAAGTCATTGAAGACCTAGCCACTGCTTTACACCAACAGTGTGAGTCAGCAGATCACTAACAACATGAGTGTGCCACCAAATGGTTGCTGTCTCCATTTTGCCCCCCAACTCCAAAATCTATAATATCTACTGTTGCATAACAATATTACCATGAACTTAGTGGCTTAAAACAACACATGTGTCTTCTCACTGTTTCTCTGGGTCAGGAGTCCAGACTTGGCTTATCTGGATCCCCTGAAGAGATGCAATCAAGGTGTCAGTGAGGGCTAGTTTCTCATCCAGAGGCTCTACTGGAGAAGGAGTCACTGCCCCACTTGTGCGGTGTCTGGCAACATTCAGTTCCTTGCGGTTGTCATATTAATAGTTTCAGGTTTTTTCCTGTCTTCTCAACTGGCGGGAGGTTACGCTCAATCCCTACAGGCTGACCACAGTTTCTCACCACGTGGGGCTTCCTAACATGCTGCATGCTTCCTCACAGACAGAAAGAGAGACAGAGAGAACTCAGAGAGAGAGAGACAACTCAAAGAGAGAGAGAACTCAAAGAGAGAGAACTCAGCAAGAGAGCTACCATTTTATGTAACATAATTCCACGTAAATAGTCATGTATATCTTGTTACCTTGGCTGTATTCTACTGGTTAGAAGCAAACCACAGGACTCATCCACACTGACAAGGAGGACATCACACAAAAGCATGAACACTGGAAAGTGGTGATTGTGAGGGCTACCTCAAGAGTATCTCTATCACACTGCACATGCAAATGCATAGGAAAATATGGTTAATAATTAGGAGGAAAAACACAGTAAAAATGCCAGATTTAATGGAGTTAGGAGACTAGGACACTTAAAAGAACTATTATCAATATATACATGTACTACATATATTCAAATGGCTAGAGGAAAAAGTGAACATGGTTATGACCAAGAAACAAGAAACAATTTTTAGGAGTTGCATGGTTTCAGGTCTCACGTTCAAGTCTTTAATTCATTCTGAGCTATTTTGGGGGGTATAATGTAAGCTAGTGGTCCAGTTTCATTCATTTGCATGTGGGTGTTCAGTTTTCCCAACACCATTTATTTGAGAAACTGTCCCTTCCCCATTGTATATTGTTGGCTCCTTTGTCATTAATTAACTGTCCATATATATGTGGGTGTATTTCTGGGCTATTCTGTTCCATGCGTCTGTTTTTAATGCCAATATTGTACTGTTTTTATTACTACAGCTTTGTAACATGGTTTAAAATCAGAGAGCATGACGCCTCTAGCTTTGTTCTTCTTTCTCAAGATTGCTTTGTCTACTGGGGGTCTTTTGTGGTTCCAAAAAGATTATTTTTAAAATAGGAAAAAGATCTGTTCTAGTTTTGGACTTTTTAGTAGGCTAAAATTTACTTGAAACATATTTGCCATTCATATTAAATTTAATTTCTAACATAACAGAATCTCAGATTATTAGTATTACCGAAAAACTCCTTTGGAGAACATCTTGTCCACTAATATAATTCAAATTAATATATCCATTGCCTCTTTATCTCCATAAAATTGTTTCTTCAATTGATGTAAAATACGTATGGCTGGTTTCAATTTGTAGTTTTGATAACACTACAACTACATCTCTCTTTGTTAAAAAAAATATAATGTTATTATTTCTTTTAGTAGATGAGTAAGTGAGAATTCTAGAAGTAAATCATTTGCTCCTGTCACATGTTTGGGGAAAGAAATAGATTCAAACAAGTTTGTATGACACTGAATCCTGTGCTTTTTCCAGAACACTGTTTTACATCACTGCTATGTCTATAAAAGCAAAACAACTGTATAAATATGTTCTCACAAAGACAGTTACTTGCATGCTGTACAAGTATAAATGCTTCATACTTCCAATTAATATTGGTCCAGCAAACACTTACTGAGGGGCCATAATGTTCAAGCATTATGCTAACTCCAGTAGTTCTGCTTTATGCCTTTGACTAATTTAGAATTTGTTCATGTCCAACTTAACTGTAGAAGTACCAGAATCATAAGACATTTTGAAAAATTAACTCACAACCCTCTTAAGTAATTTAGTGGCTCATTACTTAATGGAATATCTTACTCAGCAAGGAAAATTTGATCAAATGAATCATGAGATAAGACATCATATATGTCCCATTTTCCTTAATGATAATTTCTAACACTTTAAGTTTTCAAATTCTTTTTGATTTCTTATTCTGATTATCTATTCTTTCAGTGAAATAAGATAACCAAAGGTAAAATTGAAGCTCAGGGCTGTATGTGATTTGCTATCCATCACAATATACTTTAATGGTTGGCTAAACAAAAGTAAAAACCCAGATTCCATGGGCCTTAACCCAATGAGATTTTTACATTTATTCCACAGAGACATGATTTCTTAGGGAAATGGATCATCTTTTTATTAAAATTTCTTTAATGTCCCACAGGTTTTGCAGTTTTATATATATTGATAATTGAACTTGATTCTCATATCTAGGTTCAATCTTACTATGGTGTCAAGTAAAAAAAAAACCTTCAATAAAGAACTTTAAATAAGAAAGTAAAACCTTACATCCACCTGTAGGTATTTCACTTTTCATAAATAACACTTTGGATAACAGAATTTATTTAATTTTAGACACTTCCATCATTGAAAAGTTGTCATCTATAAATATCTAAACAAAACAAGAAAGTAGTAATATTTCTCTCAAGTCCTTATCTCAAACATGTCATAGTACCTATCAAGAGATAGCTACAACATTGTTTGACTATCACATTATATTTTAATGCACAGACTTTGGTATTTTAAATATAATGAATAGTCCTAGAATATTGAGTTCCTGGAATTAAATACCAAGAACAAGTATAAAATAATATTTCTGAGATTTTAATTGTTAAATATTTTTAAGTACACAGAAAAATTCATTGATGAGTTTGACTTCTTATGCTTACAAATTTTTATTGTCATAAATTTCTTTTTCGATGAATAGACTTTTGAATACTTTGAACAAAGCATACACAGAGTTAGAGAATACATTTTGATGTGGACTATATATCTTTTTAAATTTTAAACTGTGGTAAAAACGACGTAACATAAAATTTACCATCTTAGCCATTTTTAAGTGTGACAGAACCTCAAAGACATATTTGTATACCTATGGTTATAGCAGCATTATTCACAATAGCCAAGAGGTAGAAACAGCCCAAGTGTCCATTGATGTATGAATGAATAAACAAAATGTGTTATATATATACTGTGGAATATTATTCAGTGAAAAAAGAAGAAATCCTGTACATGCTACAACAGGGATTAACTTTGAGGACATTATGCTAAGGGAAATGTTAGTCACCAAAAGACAAATAGTGTGTTTTTAAAATAAGAATTTAGGACTTCCCTGGTGGCACAGTGGTACCAGGGGACCTGGGTTTGAGCCCTGGTCCAGGAAGATCCCACATGCAGCAGAGCAACTAAGCCCGTGCGCCACAACTACTGAGCCTGCACTCTAGAGCCCGTGAGCCACAACTACTGAAGCCTGCGTGCCTAGAGACCGTGCTCCGCAATAAGAGAAGCCACTGCAATGAGAAGCCTGCACACCGCAACGAATAGCCCCCGCTCACCACAGCTAGAGAAAGCCCGTGCACAGCAACGAAGACCCAACGCAGCCAAAAATAAATAAATAAATTTATTTTTAAAAAGAATTTAATAATATTATTTGAATGAGAAAAAGTTTACATTTTCCATTGAGTTTGTTTTATGTTGCCTGAGATTGTGCAAGCATTACTGTAAATCCATTATTGTGGGATTCTCAGTTTAAAGCTATGGAGGAAAGCCTTTTTACATACAAAAATAATTTGCTTTTTTAGGAAGATCTCATTAGGTAGCCAGTTTGTGATAAAGTTAAATTTTTCTTTATAGATTATCTGGTATTTGGCAATGAGGCTGCATGCAGCCAAACTCCTGGGGATTGTCCTCCTCCTGCTCTGAGGATTCCAGCAGGGGACGGGTGTGTGTGTGTGTGTGTGTGTGTGTGTGTGTGTGTGTGTGTGTGTGTGTGTGTGTGTGTGTGTGTGTGTGTGTGTGTGTGTGTGTGTGTGTGTGTGTGTGTGTGTGCAGAGTCTGTAAACAAGTGATGCTTATTGGTCAATAAGTTCATTTGTTATAGTCCAATAATGAATGTCATGCCACTACTTCTATACTTCACTCTACATTGAACAATATGTCACTGATATTAATGCAGGTCTCACATTTTATTTTTGTAGACTGAAATATCTAAAATAGATAGGCAACCTGAGGAATGAATTCTTTGAACAACTTGAGAAGTAGACAACACATTTTTTGAACATGTATAGATTTTGAAAAGAAGATAAATCTAATCTAAAGTTTCTACTGAAATATGGAGTGATCAAAATTTTCTCTAAATCTAGCAAAGGGAAGATTTAATAGTTTGCTTCTCTTGTAACATGAACATAGTAATTGTGTGAACAATATGTACTCTTAACATTCTGTAAATGCAGGTACTTCCATCAATGCATTCATTCATTCTTACGTTCATCAAATATGTACTGAAAAGCTGCTTTGTGCTAAACACTCTGCTGGAAACTACGTTTAGAAGGTTGCAAACCTCATGGAGTTTACAGTTTAGTAATCTATTATCAATACTGAAACTATTAAAAGAGGAATTAAAATGGCCCAACTGTCTCCATATAATGTGCTTCATGTGCCTCTTGACGTTACCCATAATTCTAGTTGTGCCCATAAAAGAAAATTGTGACTTTATAGTTTTAGATGAATTTCAGCTCCAGCAATCTTTATCATTTTCCCCCTGCTGGGGAGCTCTTAGTTTTCTGAAGACTTTATTTTAAGTTGCCTAATTTTCACACTGTAACCATCTGGTCTCTGTAGTCCAAATGTTGAATTCTCATCTTGAATGTCTAGCAATGGAACAGGTTGAGTGTTAATTCACTCCCTCTTTCAATGCACAATGATTCATCAGTAAAATGTTTATCCATTTCATGTTGGTGTTTCTGTCTTATTACTATTGTTGGATTATTGCAGAAGACCTTTTATCCTAGGAGTTCTAAACAGATATGATTTTCCACCATATGTGATAGAGCAAGAAACAGCAGGGTAAGTGCACAGAAAATGTATTGCAGACAAGGGAAGCAGAGTTCAATTCCTCATAGCACTTCTGACTTTGCTACATAATTATGCAGCGAAACTAAACAAGAGATGAGCCTAAAATCATTAGACACATGCTATGTAAGAAGAGTTCTTTGCTGAGAGTAAAACGAATCATTGATCAGATTTTTTTTGTGTGAAATCAACACTGGGTAACATTGATTTTTTTTGTTGTCATTTGGAGTTTTTTGTATATTTGTTTGTTTTCTTAACCATTTTCTTTTGTATCAAGACAACCTTTTCTTGTAAAACCTAAAAATAGTAAAACATAGAATACAATTAATATTTGTATAATTAAATTATCCTTTTCCTCAATGAAACATTCCACTAGGAAATTCTCCTCAGGTTCAGAAATGTTTTTGTTTAACTTTTATTTATAAAAGTTTTATAGACTTTTATTTATATTTGTTCCTCCCTAAAATGAGGAACAAATGCATCATTATCATGACAGACAAAAAGTAAGAGAAACAACTGGAAGAAAAATACAGTATTAATGGAATTCACCTACTTATTCCAATCTAAACCGTTATCAATTTGCTCAAGAATAGGATTTCAGATAATGCATAAAATTCCACCACAAAACTAAAGCTAGAAGCCTAATTATATTTGAATATACCCTGTGAGATCTCTCCCATGACTTACTTTCCAGGGTATTTCTGCATTAATTTTTATTTATTATCCCTCTATCACACATTTTTATCTGAAAACATGGGAGAAAAATATAATAAAAGAAAAGCAAACCTTCTTGAAAAGTCTTCCAGGCTTCATACATTTCACCGAGGAACTGGAATGCACAGTAATTGGTAGCTTCTGTAAATATCTGCATTAATCAATTACCCTGTGCCTGACAACTTACAGACTGAAATAGCTCTTTTCACTTCTTGAAATTTGTTTGATCAGTTTATTTGAAACTTATGAGTCTAATTAGTATTTCAGAACTATATCACTAATTGAATCTTGAATATTACTTTCCCAGAAGAAAAGGTGTGATTGTTGATTATTATAAAATAATTATACCTAACAAAATTAGATGTCAGAATTTGAATACAGCTCTGGATTCAGTATGATCTTTATATATGCTCAGGATGAAATGTCTCCATTCCTTCTGAATATTTTAAAACTACTATTTTACTCCTGAGGATCTGCTGGATGATCTCTGCTTTCATAGGCTAATGCATAGATTGGGTAATCAAGTCAAATACAAATTTGTCTGATTCATCAGAAATGCTTCCGTTAAAGTAGTAGAAAATAATAAAGGCTAATATAAATAGCTATTACTTGAAGCACAAAATATCAGCTTCTCCTGACAGTCACTTTCTAGACTGGAGGTTCATTTCTTGTGGGTCTTCAGAGAGGCTTATATTGGTACTAAATCTCACTAAAATGAAAGAAAAATAAGGGCCCTGTGTCAGGGATAGATTTGGGCACTTCTTTTTAAAGGGAATGTGAGTGTCATCATTATAATCCATGGATCTGTATGTGTCTATTGATGGGACACCTTGCCATCTTAGTATGAATTTAATTTCAACACATTAGAGATTAAGGATAGTTTAGATGTTATAATCTACACATGGGTAATGCAATCCCCAGAGGCTTATCTGTAACCTTTGTTGCCATTGACATAGAGTAGTGATGGAACCCACAGACTCTTGAATGACGCTGCTTTAATGCAGAGCTTTGCTCCACCACTTGATCAAAGTCTGTAATCATTTTGTGTCTCAGTTTTCTCTGTTATCAAATTGAGATAATAGTACTGCCTTATAGGGTTGTTTAGAGAATTAAATGAACTTTGTATTTAAAGAACTCAGAAGTGGACCTGACACATGATATTTTATGTGTTTTGGTTATTGCTATTATATATAACACCCGAGTTACAGCAGACATGTGATTCCAGCTGAGCCACCTGATTCAGGCTCTGCCAATATTTACAATGCAGAGCTCACTTCAGCCATGGTGATTGGTCAAGTTGTGAGGGGGGACATATATTTCTCTCTTTACAATCGTCCAAGTGTAGCCATAGCTCAAATTTGTTTAGGTCCCTACACTTACAGCTCTAGATTAAGTCATATAGTCATCACCTTTATAATATAAAGCTTCCACCATGATAGCAGATTCTCTACGAGCTGCCTCGCAAACTAGAAACCACATTATTCCCCCTAAATCCTTGGTCCTCGGTGTGGAGGACAGACTTTCAGATCAGTTCTTCTAACTTCCTGGTGAATTTTGCCATAGGGAGCTTGCTGACTATTACCTACAGCATTATCTGTTAGGCTTGGGTTAGGCCAATAACCAAGTTACTTTAATAACTTTGAAATTCAAAGCAAAGGAGTTGAGAGTCTCAGCTCCTTTAACCTGGAGGCCTATATAAATTCATGGTTATAGATTGAGATTTAGGCGGGGGCTCTGCCCATGACTGCTCAGCATCCAACTGCTAACATGGGTGTATCAAGGAAAGCGTAATAGGATTACATCCATCTACGAAGCCTTATTTCAGACCTCAGTTCATGTAAAAATATTTTCTTTCATCATACTTATTTTCTTTATAAAATATAAAAGCAATAAATAATCTTTCTGCGAAAGATAAAAAATACTGTACATATATAAAAATTATAATGAAAACATTTCAATCACTTCTCACTTCCCATCCATTCAAAGAGATGACATCTGAAAATTTTATTTCCTTCCATATGTGAATGTGTAAGTGTGTGTATGTATATACATATACAGGCAACCTTATGTGTGTATTTTACTAGTTTTTTTGTTTACTTGCTGTTTTTTTTTTTCCTACAGTTATTTGGATGTAAATATTCTATTTTGTGCAAGTAATTTTAATTTTAAACATATTTTGATATTATCTTTCTCTAGTGTTTTATTGATACTAAGTGAAAATGGTGTATTTTGGTAATCTTTCTGTATAACATGGATATGATAAGAAAATTCACATATTATTACTTACCACCCCTTTTGCCTTTCTCACATATTCACAAGTCTTGCCAATAAAATCTACAATATTAAATTCATTCAGGATTAGCACTAAATTTAGCTACTTTCTCTGCTGCCAACCCTTTTCTTTATTAATTTATAATTTTAGTTCCTTATTTTAGTTTATCTTCAGTGTTCTAGAACAAATATTTGAAAAAATATGTTTTGGGGAACATATAAAGTATTATTCCAATTTCTGAAGTCTCAAATATATGGGGATATCATTGAGGTGCCCTCAGGAGTGATGGCTATGTGACTGTTTACAGAAATTTTGGGTCATCATCTTTTTTTTCTCATTAAGACCTTGTAAATACAATTCTACCATCATACATTTACTAATGTGACGAGAACCTCAAGCTAGGATGCATTTTATTCATTTATTAGTAACAACTTATTGTTCCCAACTGGAATATCCTAAACTGATTTGTTTATACGTGACATCTTAAAACACTCTAGATTAGGTCTGAGTATTTGCATTTTAAAAACTTATTAACTTTGCTTAGTACAGGGTAAATCCTGTTCCTGTCTAATCTATTTCTGTACAATTAATGAATATTCTATTAAGCATAAAGTGAATGATCTCAATCTCTCCTTCATCTCACTCACTTCCCTGTTCATTGTATTGTATCAAACTTTTCTTTGGGCTCTAGAATAAATTTCTCATATTAGCCATTTAACTTGTTAATTTGATTTTCTGAGCTATCCATCATGTTTACTGTGATCATCTTGGTTTTAAATTCAGAAATCATGTATTCCTTTAAGTATAACTATTCTGGTCTAACTTCCTTAATAATGTATTCTTGATTGATTTACACAAATGAAGTGTTTTCCTTAATTTTGAACCTGCAGATTTCTTAAAAAAAAAATCTATCAGTAAAAAAGGATTTCAGCTGGAGACATTACTCATTAATATTGTATCCACTTCATTTTATAAGGAAATACAACTCAGTTCTATATATTCTGAACTGCTTATCTGATATTTTCCCATTATATTTACATATGAAAGACATCTTGCCACAGAAGAAAAGTTTTGAAAGGAAGCATTTTATTTTCCCAACTTTTATAACCTATCACTTATTTGCATAGAAAGAGCCCAAGTTGAGACAGATTTTGTTCTTCTGAAAGTAATCAGTCTTGTCCTGCATATACAGTATATACTTGATGTGACATTGCAGCATCCTTTTTCCTATGATCCAGCCACCTGTTTGGTGATTTTAAAAGTGGCTCCTCTCTGTAAACTGAGCAAAGTATTGTGACCTTTTCCTCAGGTGACCATTTCATCATCCTATTATCCATTCTTGCTTTTATTCTGGTTTTGTATATTAAGTAGTTTTCTAGTTTTGTATGTTAAGTAGGTCCTTTTTTGCTGCCTGCCCATCTATTTTGCTTCTGTAAGTGTTAACTGGTCTTTAACAAGCCCAGCTCTGTTACAATTTCTCCTACTATCTACCTTAGCCTACAGAGGGGAGCTACCACTGAACTTCTTAATGATGCTGGTTCCCCTTTGACCAGAAAATACCAGATGGCCTTAGTGAATTATATTTTCTGTACCCTCCTGTAAAAAACAATCCTCTACTGGTTTTTCTGGTTTCATCCTATTTAAGTATGAATACTGCTCACAGCCACTTTATTCTTCCCATTACTATATTCCAGGAAGCTCAGGCATTTACACTTCCCTCAGCAGGGCCACCATGTTTACAGGCGTCTAAGAGTCACCCTACCCAGCAAATCTGCTCCATTTTCCAGTCCTTTCCAGGCTATTACACCCTGAAAGAATGCCCAGAGACAGTGAATCCTTGCTTATTCAGTATTATAGTTCAACCTCCTTGATCAAGTGTCCTCAATTCCAACTCCAAGGATAATGTCCTTATTCCTGACAGTATCTGGTAGCTAATTCTTGTGGCTCTTCTGGTGTATATCTTTTCTTCCCTTACCAGACCCAGTATATGCTTGGATTTAACCCTAATTATCACTGTAGCATCCAAAAGAGGAAGTAGGAGGAACTTTTGAAGGGCATCTGTTGCATTGTTCGGGAGAGGGCTTTGTAGCATTTCCTAACACGGTGAAAGCATTACCTCTTACTAGGGAAGACTGGGCTACTTCTGAAAACTGTTAGTTAAGAGGGGTCACATAACCAGCGGCATCCACTTAGATGTCCCCAAGTCATGTTTGAGGGTTCCAGGTTTTCTCAATCAGGGTTCCGATCTTAGCACAACACTTTTACCTTAGATGAGCACATCATCCTTGGATGACACATTTCGGCATCTCTGTAGCTTTTTGACTCTTATCAAATATTGTCTGATGGTCAGCTGTATCTGTTCTTCTACTCTATTTAAGCTCCCAAAGAGAGCCTTTGGTTCTCACAGTTAGCCTTTCACTCATATGCTGTCAATGAATTTGCCCTAGTCACTGGCTGAGCCATGACTCATGCATGCATAGGGAGACTCAAAGAAGCACAGTTAAATTCAATTTGTGTAATTTGTGTTTGTGTAAGGGTAATGGGATTTGGATTATGAAGTTAGAGATAGAGTTTGGCATTTGAGTCTAACCTAATTAATTGCCTGCTACATCAAAAAATATCAGAACTCCTCAGGGGAGCATAACAGACACAAAATTTCCAAAAATGTCACCCACAATGTCCAGGATACAATCCAAATGAAAATCCAGGCAAATATGACACATTTAGAAGAGAAAAGACAATCAAGTCAAGATTATCTCCAAGGTTACCAGATGTTGGAATTAATAGGCAAGAATTTAAAGCAGCTATTAAAGCTATGGTCAATAAAATAAATTAAAATATGCTATCAATGAATGAAAAAGTTGGAAAGTAGCAGAAAATAGAAATTTAAAATAATCAAATATAAAATCTAGAACTGAATAATAAAATATCTTAAATAAAAGTATCTTCATGAGATTAACTAGAAAAAGTAGATGACAAAAAGTCAGTAAATTTGAAATTAGATCAATAGAATATATTGAATCTGAAGAATAGAGAGGAAAATACTAAAAGAAATATGAACAGAGCCTCTGGGACCTGTGGAGCAACACGAAACTATCTAACATTTATATGACTGGAGTCAAATAAAATGGGGACAAAGAGAATAGGGAAGATAGTGTTTGAAAATAGAATGTCCAGAAATTTCCCAAATTTGGTGAAAAATGTAAACTTACAAATTCAAGAACTTCAGGGAACCTAAGCAGGATAAATATGAAGAAAGTCATAATTAGAAGCATATGATCAACTACTAAACCAAAATTAAAGAAACAAAAATTTGAAAGCAGCCAGAGAAATAGGACGCATTGCATCTCAGGTACCAAAAATTCCACTCCTTACTGATTTCTCATCAGAAACCATGAAAAGAGAGTGAAGGAGATCAAGATTGCAGAGTAGGAGGACACTGAGTTCACCTCCCTCCACAAATACATAAAAAATACATCTACTTGAGGGGCAATTCTCAAGGGAAACAAACTGGAGACTGGCAGAAAGACTCTTATACAACCAAGACAATAAAGAAAGATCCACTTGGAGTCAGGTGGGAAGGGAAGAGGAGCAATTATGTTGGGACTTGTGCTCCTAGGAGGGGAATTACATGGGCTCAAAGATTTTCCCTGGCTAGTGAGCGGTTTGAATCACATACTGGGCAAGCTAGCCCTGGTGTCCAAAACCAGGAAGATGACTCCCCTTAGCTAGTATGAAAACTAGTGGGACTAACAGGAGGCCTGTAAGAAACCTAGACTCCACTTGTGAAGAGCACACACATGCTTGCTTACAACCAGGAACAAGGTAGGAGACAACTGAGACCCAGCACTGCATCTGAACCGGTGAGGACAGCCATTACTGGCATTCACATAGTCAGCAAATTGGGAGTGGTCTGGAGCTGTGACTGGTGAGCTGGGACTGCACCAGTGTGTGCCTTGGCCTGCGCTGGGCACCCACTCTGGCCCCTCTTGCTCCAGCACTGCTCCCCTCATGAGTGAAGGTACTGATGTTGGCAGTGGGGGAGAATGCACACATAGAGGAACTAGAACCAGCTCAGACCTGACTCTCAGGGCTTTGGCTCCAGCACCTTGGGACTGACTGCATCTCTGATAGGGCAGTGTTGGCCACGGAGCAGAGAAGCTCCAGCTCACACCTGGCTTTGGACCTAGCCGCCCATTTCGGGCCCCACCTCTCACCAAGGTGGTAGCTGCCAGCACACCCCAGAGGAAGACATGTCCCGTGCTCACTTCAGATCCAGCTCTCTTACCAAAGCCACTGGGCACATGTAGACTGCATAGCGATGCTTCCACAAAAGGACACTCCTTCAAGACCAAGATAGGTAACTGTTTCTCCTAATTTCATAGAGACAGAGAAAGTTAAGCAAAATGAGAACACAGAGGAATTTGTTTCAATGAAAGAACAACAACAAAAAAAACAACTAATGAAACAGGGATAAATAATTTACCACATAAAGAGTTCAAAGTATTAGTAATAAGAATGCTAGTGGAACTAGGGAAAAATAGATGAACACAGTGAGAATTATAACAAGAAACTAGAAAATATTAAAAATAACCAGTCAGTGCTGAAGAATACAATAACTGAAATGAAAAACACACTAGAACAAATTAATAGCAGACTAGGTGATACAGAAGAACACATAAGAGAACTGGAGACAGAGCAATATAAACTGCCCAAACAGAAAAAAAAAAAAGAAAAACAACTTAAAAAATGAGAACATTTTAAGGGACCTCTGGGACAATATCAAGCACACTAACATTTGCATTATAGGAGTCCCAAAAGAAGAGAAAGGGTCAAAAATATATTTGATGAAATTATGGCTGAAAACTTCCCAAACCTGAAGCAGGAAACAGATATCCAGGTACAGGAATCACAGAGAGTCCCAAACAAGATGAACCCAAAGAGATCCAAACCAAGACATATCATAATTAAAATGGCAAAAGTTAAAGAGAGAATGCTAATGGCAGCAAGAGAAAAGCAAAGAGTTACATACAAGGGAACCCCCATAAGACTGTCAGCTGATTTTTCTGCAGAAAACTTGCAGTCCAGAAGATAGTTGCATGATATATTTAAAGTGCTGAAAGTGAAAAACGTACAACCTGTGTCCTGCAAGATTATCATTCAGAATTGAGGCAGAGATAACTTCACAGAGAAGCAGAACCTATAAGAGTTCATCCATATTAAACTGATCCTAAAAAGAAGTGTTAAAGGGTCTTCTTTAAGTGGAAAAGAAAAGGCTACTATAAGAAGAATTTATAGGAAGGGAAAAATCTCACTAGCAAAGACAACTATATAGTAAAGGCCACGGATCAACCACTTAAATAAGCTAGCACTAGGATTAAAGGACACAAATTGTAAAATCAACTATAACTACAATAAGTAGTGAAGGAATAAATATGAAGATGTAATAGATGACATCAAAAACACAAAACATGGTGGAGGAGAGTAAAAAAAATGTGGATTTTTTGGAATGTGTTTAAACTTAAATGACTATAAGTTTAAAACAAGTAGATATAGTTATACGTCAACATATTTGAACCCATGGTAACCACAAATCAGAGACCTACAAAAGATACACAAAAACTAGAGAGAAAGGAACACAAGTATACTGCTAAAGAAAATCATCAAACCACAGGGAAGAAACTAAATGAAGAAAAGAACAGAGAAGATCCACAAATACAACCAGAAAACAAGTTACAACATGGCAATAAGTACATACCTATCAATAATCAATTTAAATATCAGTGGACTAAATACTCCCATCAAAAGATATAGGGTGACTGATTGGATGAAAAAACAAGACCCATCTATATGCTGCTTACAAAAGACTCACTTCAGAGCTGAAGACACACACAAACTGATAGTGAGGGGATGGAAAAAGCTATTTCACGTAAGTGGAAATGACAAGGAAGCTGCGGTAGCAATACTCATATCAAAGTAGACTTTAAAACAAAGTTTATAAAAGAAGACAAAAAAGGGCATTATGTAGTGGTAAAAGGATCAAAACAATAAGGTGATACAACATTCATTAACATATATGCACCTAATATAGGAGGACCTAAATATATAAGGCAAATATTAACAGACAGAAAGCAAGAAATTGACTGTAATATAATAATAGTAGGAGACTTTAACGTCCCACTTACATCAATGGACAGATCATCCAGACAGAAAATGAAAAACGAAAAAGTGGTCTTAAATGACATATTAGACAAGTTGGACTTAATAGATACCTACAGGACATTCCATTCAAAAACAGCAGAATACACAAGCTCAACATTGTTAATCATCAGAGTTATGCAAGTCAAAACCACAATCAGATACCAGCCCACACCTGTCAGAATAACTATCATCTAAAAGACCACAAACAATAAATGTTGGCGAGGATGTGAAGAAAAGGAAACCCCAGTGCACTGGTGGTAGGAATGTAAATTGGTGCACCCACTATGAAAACAGTATGGAGGGTCTTTTAAAAACTAAAAATAGAACTGCCTTATGATTCAGCAATTCCACTCCTAGGTATACATCTGGAAAAAAATGAAAACACTAATTTGAAAAGATCCAGGCACCCAATGTTCATAGTAGCATTATTTACAATATCCAAGATATGGAAGCAACCTAAGTGTCCATCAAAAGATGAACAGATAAAGAAGATGTGATAGATATAGATAATAATAATAATAAATGAATATTTCTCAGCCATAAAAATAATGAAATTTTGCCATTGGAAACAACATGGATGGACCTAGAGGGTACTTGCTTAGTGAAATAAGTCAGACAAAGGAAAACAAATACTGTATGTTATCACTTACATGTAGAATATAAAAAATTTAAAAATTAATGAATCCAAAAAATAGAAACAGACTCACAGATACAGAACAAGCTAGTGGTTACCAGACAGGAGAGGGAAGTGGGGAGGGGCAAGATAGGGGTAGGAATTAAGAAGTACAAACTAGTACGTATAAAATAAATAAGCTACAAGGATATATTGTACAGCACAGGGAATATAGCCAATATTATATAATAACTTTAAATGAAGTACAATATATAAAAATATTGGATAACTATTTTGTATACATGAAACTAATATGCTATAAATTACTATACTTCAATTTAAAAAAGGAAACCATGAAAAGAAAATTTGTCAACATATAGGTAGAATAATTACAGAAATGTAAAGACATTTTCAAATTTCAAAGAATTTCTTAAAGCTGAAGGAAAATGATACCATTTGGAGACTTGTACCAGAGAAAGATGAAGAGCATTGGAAATGCTAAATATCTGGATAAATATAAAAGATTATGTTATTCCTAATTTTTATAAAATGCATAGGACTATTTGAAGCAACAATTATAGTACTGTCATATGGATTTTGTCATATACAGATGTAATGCACATGACAAATCTGGAACAGAGTAGAGGGGGAAGGTCTATACATTTGCAAAGTTTATCAATTTTACATTAAAAAGAACATGAAGTCTTAAAGTGAAATATTAAGACTATATATTGCAATCACTAAAATAATAACTGAAAACGTAAAGGCAAAAGGAAGAGTTACACATTTAACATATAAATTACAATGGAATTATAAACAATATTCAATAATTCAAGAGAAGGCAGGATAGAAATATCTCTTTTCTAACTCTTCTTCAAATTTACAACTTTTGGCCAAAAAAGTGAAATAAAAGTGATTGAACAGAGAGAATTTGACAATTACCACATCAGTAACTCTCTTCCCTCTTCCTTACCATATTTTTGTTTTTCTGAACTTAGCTGCAGCATCTCTAATCTGATGTTAAAAACTGCCAGATAATAGCATTTTCACGTTTTATTTTATGGATAATACCTCACTGAAAATTAAAATTAAATAATGAAAGCCAATCTTATATTTAAGTTCGTGGATTATAGATTTCTGGACTCCTTTAATTGAAAAATTGGTTAATATATAAATGGGCACCTCTATAGCTTCAGGGTCAGTCTGGACATAAGGAAACAATTCTTATTTATACAGAATTACTATCTGACACAGCATGATTGATCTACTACTTTATCGAGAAGAGGGACTTGACGATTGATACTCGAGTGAGGCAGTCATATGAATGTTCATTGCTTAATTAAGATTTTCCTTAAGTATTTCTTTGAATAGTTGACATAGGCTCAGATATAGAGCTCCTGGGAATGAAGGGAACTTATAAAAAATAATATTTGCATTAGTTTGGTTATGTATTTGTTTTGTTTTTGTGTAGCTCTTCCATGGTCAGGGAAACAGTACTTTTCCCTACTTTGGCAAATTTACTTTTGGCGTCCCTCCTCATTAATATTTACTAGGCTTTTTCTATGTGCCATCAAGAGATAAATATTTCTAGGTAAGTAGCAGTAAAAAAAAAAATAAATCTGTCTTTTTTTCCCCCTGATATATGACCCTAAACAACTTATACAAATGTTATTTTTCCAAAATTCCTCAACATATTTGATTCAGTCTACTCCGTTTTCTAAGTACATATATTTAATGTTTGCTTCTTAAAGTTTTTTTTTTCTGGAATGTCTTATCTTTTCTACATAGTCTAAGTTCAGTTACAGATATAGATGTTACAGCAAGTTTTTTCTACTGCTATATCATTCTCCTCTTCATATTTATAATAATTAAAGTCTAGGCCATACAGAAAGAGACTGATCTGTTATCTGTTCTTGTATCCTTAGTTATTTTTGATATATGTTTGCTATTTTCCTCGAATCAGATAATAAGCTTCTTAAGGATAGGTATTATGCCTTCTATCTCCTGTATCATCAAAATGTAGAGCCCAACATTTGTGTTCTAGGATAAGCCTAATGAACACATATGTTACATTGAAAACTTTTAGTAGCAGTATCCTCAAAATGAGATTTTGATGGCTCTTCTTAGCAAATTTCCATATGATTAAAAATTTTTCTGTATTTCAGTTGTTAACTAACTGACTGAATAATTCCTCACACTCTGTCCTCAATATTTTGGTGAGTGTAAAGATGACAGGGAATACAATGCCTATGATAAATGGAATATTGCCTGCCATATCAGTAAACAAAGCATATCACAGTCATCAGCGATTGCAGCCCTCCAATGTGAGCGTGCGAGCCCTGAGGAAACTCAGGATGTGAAAACACAGGATACTGGCCCCAGACAGCTGAGGTGCACATCAAAGGAGGGATTTCAGGAAGCCCAGACTCTTGCATCTTCCCATACATAGAAAAGAACTAAATTCCTTAACTTGGGATATCTGGTTTTCTTTAACTAACAATGATCTTTTGACATTCAGACCTACCTGCCCTTTATTGCAAAACTTTTATATAACCTGGTCCCCCCTCTGCCCCGCCTCCTTGGAGCAGTTCTCTCAGGGTTACTTGAGATGCTGCCTCCTGGGCTTGAAGTCCTAAAAATTCCTGCCGAATAAAACATAACTCTCAACTGTGACCATATGAGCTATTAAATATTGCCTAATGTTTGTGTTAAAATATGGCATTTAATCAAAATTTAAAAAGTGAGCACTCCCTGGGAAAACTATGTAGAGTTACTTATTTAACATTTCCTGCTGAGGTGGAAGATCATTCCACCCAGTTCACAGTCTTCAGAGACTATAATTGAAGGAACAGAAAGAAACAGCATCAACTGGAGAAAAGTAATGGTTTGAGTTGCATTATAAAATTTATAGAATCATTCAAAGTAGATTTTGTTAATAATAATTGATTAGTTTTTTAGTCGACACCTACAATAGATTATTGTGTTAGATTATTTTCTAATTATCACTACAATCCACTCTCTACCATTTCTTATAATTTAATATGCTTCAAGAAGCTGAGTTATTTGACTTGCATCAATTAGGCTTCATGTCATATAGCTTCTGTGTAGTTTTAGCCAAAATAAGAAAGAGGGGAAAGGGGAGGTCAGAGCATATTTGCCCCTAGTTCCTTTCCTCATAGGCTTAAACTGAAAGTGGCTGCTTTTCTCTCCCTAAGGCCACAGCTCCTTTTTAGGGTCAAATAGCCCATTTAAAAAATTTAACTCTAGCTCTCGCTGCATTCTGGATGCCTATCCCTCCCTTAGTATCTTTGGGACTAGGAGTGCTGAACCCTCTCAGCTCTTGCTACCTTTGGGTTGTTTCCTTTGACGTTTTCTCATAAATCCTATTCTCATCTTTGTAAATAAAGTTGTCCCTTCGTTAAAGTCCCCTCAATTACTCTAGTTGTGCTACCTTTTTTCTTTGGGGACCCTAAATTACACAATGTTATAAGTAAAGGATGAAAAGATGACCACAGTCTACCTCTTTAATACTTAGTCTTGCCCAAGTTTCTTTTCAAAGAAAACATCTGTACTTGATATCAATACAATATTATTTATGGTAAGCTTTATAGTTGGTGATGCTTAAATAAACGTAATTTATGCGATGTCACTTCCAAGGAGGGGAAATTCTGCTCAGGTTGACCTTCTGGAGAATTAGATGAATTAAAAAAAAAACAAACAAAAAAAAACATACTGGCAAGAAAGCAGTGACATTTACCAGCTTCTGAAATAGGCATTGTGTTCTCTGTTTTCTTAAGCCTATAACACAGCTAACTGAAAAGATCTCAAAGTGACTCGACAAAATGTTGGAAGCACTATATGAGAATCTGGCTGACATCTTGTCATGTTAACTTTATGTCCACAAAGTCAGATGTTCTTATTCTCCTCTAGTTGATGTAAGAAGATTAAGGTGCTGCATGACAGATGGTTTTTAAAAGTGCATACCATTCCATCTGGTCCCAAGTGGAAAAATGAAAGTCACCCACAACTTTTCATCTAAAAATTGCAGTGAGAGGATTTTAAAAGTGAATTTTAACACTTCACAAAGAAATTCCACAAGATTCTAGTGATGGTCAATTCCAGTTATTCCCCCATTATAAACATTTGTGCTACCTGCCACCCTAGGTAAGACCAAATTTTAACATGAAGTTAAACTTAGAAAGTTCCAGACCCATTTTATGGCAGTAACTTCTCTGCTCCCTTCTAATTTTGATAATCTTTCCCTCAGCTGAAGGTTTTATACACTAATTTATTATGTCAAATAAATGTTAGAAAATATTTAATGCATTTTTTTACTGAGTGTTTTCACTTATAGATAAATAGAGCCTATAACCAAAGAAACAAAATTCTAACTGTGTCGTTCCCAAACATATAAAATTCCTACTTATACGGATCCAGTGTTCAAAGTTTTAAAGATACTAGGTTGATTCTATTCTATAGCATATGCAAAATAATTTAATTAAATGTCATTGGTGTTTATGCATTAAATTGATTATGGTGATTTTGCATTAAGGAGAGACTGTTCTTTAACAATAGACAGTAGGTTTTTTGTTTTATGACAAAGGCTAATCAGGTGGAAATGGAGATCATATGAAAAACTGGATGCAATGTACATATGATTATTATATAAGATGGGACATTTTTTTCACTGTCAGAATATTTCCACACTTTATAGTTTTATGTAATCATGAAATAGAGGGAGTGGTAGCACGAACCTAAGATTAATAAGATAGATTTATAGTAATAAAACATAATGTTTACAATAATTAACAACTGATTAATAATCAACATTTATATAGTCTGAATTTCATAGTTACATTCACAAACACTATATATGTAATATATGTGTGTATGTATGTGTGAATCAGTTGATGTGACATAGACTTTTTTACAATAATGTTAAATGATCCTTCACTGAGGAATTAATAATGCATTATATTTTATTAATTCATTCTACCATATCTTTTTTTCTAATTGGGAAAGAAAAGAAAGATTATTAATCTCATATTATTTACCTATTTTTCACTGTTACTACATTGAGAATTGTTCTTGAAAATGGGTATGAGATGTTTCCTAAGATAATTTTTTGGATGTCTTAGACTATGGTTATCTGTGATATTCAACTATTGTTGTATTATTAGATATCACAATTTTAATTAATTGCTTAAACTGACTGAACTTTAACTTGGCTTCTGGCAGGTGATATTTACATGCAATTTAGAGAACAGAATATTAATCACATAGCTGACTGAAGATATATTGTCACTGAAACACAAATTTCCTTGCTATTTCTTTTTTCCTTTATCCTTTCTTCCCTTCTCTCAGAAATATGTGAACCACCAAATCTTTGCCAAGTATTGGGATATAAATACAGTACATAAAATGGTTTTAAAAAAAGTCATATAGAATTCATGCTTTCAAACGCTTATATTCTAATGGTAGGACAGAGAAATACATATAAGTAAAAAATGAATTTACGATGTATACTAGTTAAACAACTAAACAAACAAAAAGAAAATGCATGATGACCAATTGGAATTTATCCCAGTAATGAATAGATGATGGTTTATCATTCAAAAAGAAATCAGTGTAATTCATCATTTGTAAGAAAGTAAAGCAGGAAAAAAAACATCGCATCAATTGTGCAAAATGCAGTTGAAAAAAATTCAACATAATTTATGTTAAAAACTCTGCCACACTGAAGTGCCTGATAAATGGCGTCTACCAAGACCTAACATTATTCTTAATTGTGAATATATGAATTCTTTCCCCATAAAATTGGAGACATTGCTCCTATTCAGAATTATACCAGAAGTCCCAACCAATGAAATAAGGTACAAAAAACAAAATCAGAAATATTGGAACTAAAGTAAGAAAACTGTCAATATGCAGACGACATGATTGTTCACAACAAATTAGAAAATCCCTAAGTTCTACAGGTAATCTCCTTAAATCAGGGGCATTTAGAATGTTGCAGAGTGCAAAGTCATCATACAAAAATCAATTTTATTTCTGTATATTGGGAAATCAACCATTGGAAGCCAATATATCTCTCATACCATTTACTATATCTCTAAAATACTGCAATACTAATGTATAAATCTAATAAAACATATGCAATATCTGTATGCTAAAAACACAAAACGCAAATAAAAAGAATCAAAGATTTACTATCAAAAAAGATATACCAAGCTCATGAATTGGAAGACATAGCATAGTTCTGATGAAAGTCCTCTAATTTACATATAGATTTAATGCAATTAAAAAAGAGTAGAAATGCAACCAAAACATTTCCTCCAGGGCAAGACTTCAAGGCAAATGGCTTACTAAAAATTTTTAAGGAACAGAAAATTTTCATGATGCATAATATTTTCATAAAATAGAAATATATGGAAAGCAACTAAATTTTTTTATTAAAATATATTACCATACTACCAAATGAATAAATAATAAATAAATAATCCCCTCAAAATTATCTCAGCAGTATTTTTTTTCTAAACATGAAGAAGCTGCTCTAAAATATATAAGAAAATTCAAATAATAGTCAAAACTATGTTGATAATGAAAAACAAAGTTGAGAGGGCTTACACTATATGATTTTAAGGAATACTTTATAGTTACAATAACAAAGACTTTGCAGTTTTATGGCAAAGATAGACCCATAGATTAGTGAGAAAGAATTCAGAGTTTAGAAATAGACCCACACAAATATTGCCAGTTGATTTTTGAAAAGTGGCAAAGGAAACTCAATGGAGAATGAACAGTGTTGAGTGAATGATGTTTGAACAACTGGACATACACTTGAAAATGAACCTTGACTTGTTCTTCACACCTTTATAAAAATTAACTCAAAATGTATCATGTATCTAAAGGTGTAATGTAAAATTATTAAACAATTAAATAAAACATAGGAGTAAACCTCAATGACCTTGGGTTACACAAAAAGTTCTTATGTATGTGTGCAAAAGCAAAATCCACTAAAGAAAAGCTGGACTTTAATAAAACAATAAGAAAACAAACCACCCAATTTTAAAAATGGGTAAAAATTTGAATTGTAACTTCACCAAAGAAGATATGCAGATGACAAATATGTTCAGGAAAAATGTTCAACCTAACTATTCAATAAGAAAATTGAAATTGAAATCAAAAGGAGATAACAGTACCACTCTACACCTAGTAGAATGGCTATAATGAACAAAATTGACAATACCAAGTGCTAGCTGGTAATAAGTATTTCTTTACATAACTCTCTCAAGAAATCTCTCCTGAATTAAAGGTCCCCACTTAGGAACTTCAAACACAACACAACTGAAGTTAAATTCATTCTTTTCACATACATACCCACCATGCATACAAAGTCAGCCCTTCCAAATTGCAGTCTACAGCCTGTTTCAAAACTTTAAACTCATTTCTTCTGTACCTTTCTCCTGTTTCCTCATGGCTACAACCAATCACAGATTTAGTTCTGGTGATTCTATCCCCATTTCTTCCAATTCTATAACAAATTGGGCAACTTCACTTTCCTTGGTTTTACTGTTGTCATTTGCACGTTTTTCTTGAAAAATGTGTTTCGATGCTTTTGTAAAATTAAAATGAACTTGGAAATTTTACATCCTAGAAATTAACATCCAAATATGTTGACCTCAGTTTGAAGGCACTGCATAATCTGGTTTCTAACATATGTGGAAATCTTATATTTTCAAATCATAGTAGCATGAAAGCCCATAGATTTTCTTTTTCTAGCCCCACTGAGCTGCTTTCAGTTTTCTCTCCATGCTTAACATTTCCCTATTTTTGCCTTCGTTCTTATTTCTTATTGTCCTCTCCACTTAGATTGACAGTTTGTTTTCATAATGTAGTATTTTGGCTTTCCCAAGTTGATGTGGTTCTTAAGATAAATGGAAATGTTCTCTCTTCCAGAAAGTTTTATCACATTCCTCACAATAAGTATAATACGTATCTTCTCTATGTAATCTCAAAGCATTTTTCATCACCAATCTAGCGCTTGTCACATTCGGACCCAAAACTTACACATTGGCACTTTGCCTGTATGTTACACTCAGCCAGGATTAAATAAAGTTAATCGTTCACATAAAAACTAGGGCTTCTAATTTATCACATCCCCTTGCACGTGAGATCAGTTACATAAATGGTCACTGAATTGAATGCAAGAGTTTGTTTTTCTTGTTTCCTTGACACATGAGGGAAGATAGGAAAGGGTAGCACTTAAAGAGGTGGAGAATAATGCTATCTACAATTTGTGAAGGGGTGTACAAAACTAATAATAAAATAGTTTTGCCCTGTGGAAGTTTATAAAATGCTATCATAAAATATGTACTGTGTGCTTTTAAAACTGTTATTATTCACCTGAATGAAGACAATGGATAATAATTCCAAAGATATTCAAAGTGATATTTTTTACTGTCTTCTTGAGAAAATAAAGGCAGACAATTGAATTTATGGCATAGGTACTATGCTTTTACTCTGCCAGAGAGATTTGTTTGGAAATTGGGAATTAGTATTTTTATACCCTGGTGTTGGAAAGCTGACAACAAAGTCAAACTTAAAAATAAAAAAGTTTACAATATAATAACTTAGGAACAGTTTATTCTTGAGTTTTAGCATATGAAAGTAACAATAAAACCAAGACAAAATCATGACATAACAGGATAAGACCATTATTTGGGAAATTATTATGTAAAATGTTTATATCTGTCAATCACCATCACCATCACATAAAGTTAAGTTACAGTCATTATGTGCCTTCTTACCTCCAGAACCTCAGAACTAGTCTCCTGGTATCCACTTTTATTCTCCTAGCCATCATCCCCTTGCTGTCAGATAATCTTCATAAAACACATATCAGATTGTTTTACATTTTTCACTACACCATTCAGTAGTATTCAGTACTGAATACTGAATCATGTGGTCCTCTACATACGGTTCATCTAGTCAGCTTTATATTCCACATTTCTCCCACTTTCTATCTACTCATTTCCATTCTCCTTCATCCATCTCCTCTACCATCTCCTTCATTTTCTAGGTCTCTAGCAAATCCAGGCTTCCCTTTGTGTTCTTCTGATAAATGGAGCACACTACTCATTTCAGTAAAAATTGCTGGATTTCTTCTATCATGACTCATTCTTCAATGTTTACTCGTTTTACTTTTCAGGTCTCTTTTGTCCTCTCCTATAATCTGGCTCCAATCACCCCCAATCCCTCTCTGTTCCTCCTCCTTCCTTCTCTTCCTCCTTCTTTTCCTTCTCCTCTTTCTCCTTTTCCTCTCCTCTCCTCTTCTCTTCTCTTCCTCCCTCCCTCTCCATCTCCTCTCCCCCTCCTACTCTTTCTCTTTCAATATGAGGATCTAAGACAACTCTGGTATGGTGCCATCATCTGGTATGGTTCAAGCAGAAATGTTCCCAGTTATGGAAGCATTTTAAAAGAAAAAAATTCCCAGAAAAAAGGCAGAACTCTTGACTGTGATAAAGCCAGGATTTTTTTTTTTTTTTAGCAAGAAACAGAATGCAAACAATGTTAACAGGAGGATTAAGCGTTCCTAATACAAGATGAGACAGCTTATTCTAAGGAAAAAAATTACTATTAATAAATTGTGATATATCTTCCTTTAGGTAAAAACTACTCTGATATTCACATATTTTGGGCATACATGTATTCATACTTTTTTTTGGCTGATAGATACAATAATATAGTTCTTGAGGACTTCATAGTCATACTGGTCTTCTATTGCTGTGTAACACATTAATACAAGCAAATCAATATAAAATTGTCTAGACCTGATTATTTGTGAATATATAATGTGCACTGACAGTATAAATTAGTAACTCAGACTTACAATTTTCATATATTTGTACATATTTAAATGATTATTTTAAATTTATTTCTATTTATATATTCATTTAGCATACATTTACCTACCAAGTGTCTGAAACTGTACTAGTTGTTTGGGATATATCAGTGAATAAAACAGACAAGAATCTCTGCCCTTCTACAGCTGACATTTAAGTAAAGGGAGAAAAAACAAATAATTAAATAAAACATATAACATGTCAAGATGATAGTGCTATTTACAGAAATAAAGTAGGGAATCATGATGGGGTATGGTGTAAAGGTTACTTGCTCACTTCCAACACAGTCTTATATAGATTAGAATCAGAGAATGAGGGAGGAATAGTGGGAATTCTTGTCTTCTTGGGGTGTACAGAGATAAAGGTCGTATAACAACAGTCCTTAGCATCATAGGCATTTTTGGTTGCTGTAAAGTTGAGTTTGTCAGAGGAGGAGGGGCAGGTGTAGGGTTTTTGCCATGGAGGTATGAAGATTGTCCAGATGGAAGGAAATGACTTAAATGTCTAGAGGCCTGTGGGTGGGAAACTTATCTAGAGCTCCCTGAGTTGTGGTGTGACTTCTTGAATCCAGGAATGAAGAATACTTGGAACTTTTTTTTTAAAACACTGATAAAGAACATAAGATTTGGTGAGGATAATTTCAGATCACACACAGAGCACTTTGACTCCTTGACCCTTGCATAATCATTTTTAGTATCTTTGTTCAAAGTCATCAAACTTGAAAATAAAACATTGGTATTCAGATATACACCCCACTTATCAAAATTTATCATTTTGAAGAGTTAAATTCAATTTAGATGAGTTTGAAGGTTGACCCCCTACTGAAAATGAAAACAATGGTGAAAGATTAGTTGAGCACTGATGACTACAAAACACAGTCACACAATGGGAAATAACAGAGGGAGTATTGAGTATGCGTAGTGTTCTCTTTATTAGAATTGCACTTTTTAAACTCTTGGTGTAAGAGAGTTTTTTAAAGTTCTAGAGAAAACCAACGGGTTTCAGAAATGAATAAAAATATTGTGGCTAATTCAGAAAAGATAATGATGATAATTCACAAACACTAAAAGGAAAATCACCAAGTGAATGGAATTCACATATTATGTGGAAAGGGCACAGTATTTAGACCTATCTAGCTTAAAGGAAGTAAAAAGTTTTAAATACAATGGGCTGACTTAATTGGTGGATACAAGTAAAATAATACATTTTATGTAAATATAATTACAACTATGAAATTTCATACTATATCCAGAATCAATTCAGTTAAACATTAGGAAAAGCCATATTAGATGATAAGAGAAATAAAACCCTGGAAGTTCTGCTGAGAGAGCTTGAGGGGACTTATTCCTGGAGTTCATTAAGCAGAGAATGACAACTCTGACTTAGATAATTTAGTCATTCACCTGCTTCAAGGAAAATGTTGGGATTTGATGAGTTTTTAAAATATTTTTTTCTAAACAGCTTTATTGAGTGATATCATTCACTCAATAGGCACAGGAAAATTATATATCTTTAAGGTATACAAATATATATATAATTATATGTATTTAAGGTGTACAAATATATATAATTGATATACGTATACACTGTGAAATGATCACCACCATCAAGCTAATTAACATATCCCAATATCTGTCACTATAAGGATGGAACAGAGAATCTAAGCATAATTCTCACATTAGATGAAAGCCAGAATTCTATCAGGATTGGTCTTGATTAGTGAAGGTATAAACATGAAGGCACCGTGTTTATGAATGGTAGGAGAAAAACTTGGAGATAACATTCTGCCATGTAATTACTTAATATTGCTTCAGTGTGTCCATGAAGTGGTGTGTGTCATCCAGAAGTGAATTTTTAGATCTGAGAACAATACAATCAGTCCAATTCAGCTCACAAATAGCATTTACTGCAGCAGCTGTGGCTCAAGCACATATTTCTAATCTTCAAGCAGATGGCTGAATATGTGTTTTATGATAAAAGAACTATATCACTATGAAAGGGGGTTACCATAATTGTACAAACACTATTTTCCCTGTTCTCACAAATCAAGAGAACTATACTTTCCCCCTCATTTGTTTGTTTTTCTTGTTTCTTTTTTCTTTCTCCTTCTTTTTATTTTGATATTTCCATCGTTATACACCAAAGAGTAAATACTGTCGAATTAACTTAATTTTCTTAAAATTCTATTCTTTCTGTGTTAACGTTTAGGCAGCAACAGATAAACCAATTCAATGTTTTAGTCGAGTATAAATATGACTGTAAATTCACTTAGAATTTTTGCCATCTTTTTATATATAGTCAGAATTGAATCGAAGAGAAATACCTCTCACAAATAACAAATATACTTTTATATGTATACGTATAGATATACACAATATAAAAACAAATAAATAAAAGTAATATAGAGCATGCAGAGATATACATGGTAAAGAAAGTTTGTTTCCAAGGTGTACTCTTCCTTTCAGAGTAAACAAAAATTAATGATGTTATTTATGGAGAATTTAAATTATCTAAAAATATATGTTTACTTATCTACTTGTTTTGCCATATGTAACTAAAACATTTTCTCTTGACCATGAGTTACTTGTTTCATTTTTAGGAGTCACTCTCTAAATGGAATTCACTGATATATTATACATTCAGGACAACATATTCTTTACCTAAACCAAAAGGTCTGTTTGAAGGTCACAAAAATCAGAGAAACATAAGTACACTGTATTAAAATTAAGAACATTTGTTCATCAAAGGTATTTCTAAGAGAGCAGAATGCAAGCCTCCAAGTGGGAGAAGGTATTTGTTGTCCTTTATCTGACAACGTTTTTGAGCCGCAATGTATAAAGAGTTCCTTCAGATTAAAAAGAAGAAAACAGATGTTGCAATAGGACAATGAACTAATGACAGGCCCTTCAAAAAAGAGGATATCCAAATGACCAATAAACATTTGGACATGCACTAAACTTCATTAATTACCAGGGGAATAAAAATCACAACAATGAGATACTACTAAACAACCAAAATGGCAATAATTAAAGATATATGAAGCAACTAGAATTCCCATACACTGCCACTGAGAGTATAAATTTGACAAGCATTCTGTTTGGCATTATTTACTAAAATTGAATATGTGCCTACTTTACAACCCAGCAATTCCACTGCTAGCTATATACCTAATGGAAGTGTTAGTTATATTCACTAACATTCATAAGCAAGAATATTTATAGCAGAGCTTTCATCTAGCTCCAAATTGAAAACAACCCAAATGTCAGTCCACAGTGGAGAAGATTAATATATTTTTAAATATTTACTTATACCATGGAATTCAATATAGAAATAAACATGAATAAACCACTACTATATTCAACAACAGGGATAAATCATATTGATATTCAATTAAACAAATAAATCAGATACAAAAGAGTAGTACTGTATGATTCAAAAGCAGACAACACTAATCTCTCAAGTTATCCTAAAGACTGGTTAGGATAATAGTTACTTTAGGTAGGAATAGTGCCTTGAAGGGAACAGAGGGGGACTTTTTGGGGTGTCAGTAATATTCTTTTCAAAAGATGGGTGCTGATTACACAGGGGCGCACACTTTATGAAAATTAACCGAGTTTACATATATGAAGATATAGCTATGCCTGTTACCTGTATGTATGCTATACTTATGACCTGTTAGATGATAGGTGCCCCCATTTGTTTAACATGCAAGATTCAATAGGTAAGGTCATCCCAGCTTTGTATAAGTTGATCCTAACAATTAAATCCAATAAGCAACAGAATTATAGAAAATTCAGGACATAAAAGAGAATATTCTTTAAAATATGCTTAGTGTCATTGATATAATCCCTTGGCATGTGGATCCTGAACCTTTTGGGGTCATCTGATCTTATTCCCCTTCCTGTGGATCTCTCATCATTATTATCTCATGTGGTCTATTCTGCACTAGTATTTCCATTTCTCAGAACCTTTTTTTTTTTTTACTAAAATAATCCCTTCTTTATGCAGTTTTTTAAATAGTAGAATAGATACTTTATTAATTGATTTTGCTTCCTTCCTATATGCTCTGTGTAATTTTGTTATGGACCAACCACATTTCAGAACTCCTGTGCACTGGCTGTAACCTGTGCACACCACATCTCTGAGGAATCAGAGAACAGACGTCGTGTGATCGGTGGCAGACTTCTCCCCAATTTGGGGCTGGGATGGGTAGTTGGAAGGCAGCATTTAAATCCCCATTGGTGAGAAAAAGAACACTTCCTGTTTGGAGGTGAGGATAAAAACATATCTCTGTTTTGTCCGTCATGTATACCTGATCCAATAATTCTTCTTTATAATTTAATTAATTTCCAAAATTAAGTCCGTTACTTTGACGTCCTGACTTCTAGTTATGACTTTTTTAGTACTTTCATGGACTTACCCTCTAGGCAGGGGAGAATCCAGGACTTGTGGGGCCTAAAGCTTATAGAATCTGGATGCCCTCTCTAAAAAATATATTACAAAATTACAAAAGCAAATTTAGGTATGCACGTGGATATTTATTCTAAATGATAAAACATTTTATTTGGTTGATTCCAGGCAAAGGCCCAGCAAATTTAGACTACTAGATCTTATGCATCAATATTTTATTATTTAAGCTACCTCTGTCACAAGGTTTCTACTCTGGTTCTAGTTTAGAAAATTCCTTACTTGAATGTTCGGATACTTATCTCTGTGGTCTGGACTGAAACTTGTTTTCATCATTCTAAAATTCTAACCTTCAGGTTTTCTTTTTTGAAAAAACAGCCATAATTGTCTTTCCTATTCTTTAATCAATGCTTAGTGACCTCACTTTTCACCCTCTGAGATCTACTTGTTTGGTATTTCTTTTAAAGGAATGTCTTCCTGTTACCTGCATGCCTTTTTTTCTCAGGTCTATAGAACTGTGCATGTGCTGGTAGCTTTATCTAAAATGTCTCTCCTCCTTGTTGGATAAAGGATTCCTTACACATTCTTCAAGGTTTAGTTTAACCACAATCCACTACCTCTTGGAATGCCAGTTATACTTTCCCGTATGCCTCCACTACAGTGTTCACCTCATTGTGTTATGATTGTGTCTGCTTATCTTTCTCACACACTGGATTGTATCCTGCACAAGAGTAAGGATTGTGCCTGTTTACTTTATATCCTTTCCCAATTACCTCACACAGAGGTACAATAACAGGTTATACTATATAATCAGGCATGTTGGTTGACTGCCTAAATCTTAAATTGTAAATCTTATTTTTGGTGAAAAACTACCATGATAAAACATGACCTGCAATCATGTGGGTTTTTGTTCTATTTTCCTCATGAACAATGTGTGTATGTGTACGTATGTTTTATTATATTATTGTGACCTTGTGAGAAACATTATGTGAAAAGTGGAGTACTGAATACCTATTTTCTAGAAATATGTTGAAATAATATATGACATTCTTGAATAGAAGACTATTTGGAAATCACCCACCCCTATCTGTCTTCTCACTCCCAAATAATGCCCTTCAGCATTTATTCAAGGGAAAAAAAATGAATGGGTTGCCGAAGCAGCTGCAGATCACCTTGAATAGAAGCATATTTCAACTGTTTCAGAAAAAAAAAAAAAAAAAATACAGCACCGTTTATGCTTAAGAAACAAAAGGGAAACCATCCTGAATTAATATATAATGAAGGAAATGGTAATTACTGGATCCAAAGGTTTCCTGAATCTCACAGTTCTAATGTCGTTTGGAACTGCTTCGTGGTGAGAACAGTACATACAGAAAAGAATGTGAAATGCAACCCTGTTGAGGGCTCTGGGGTTTTACAAAAAGCTACTCTGCCTTTTAAGAATGATGGAATCCCATGCTTTATTCCCCAGCTTCAGTGGCAGGCTCAGGCTCAGTTGCTTTTGAGTATGCTGTATTTATTAGAAACATTATGGAGAGGACCAAATGCATCAGTCACAACTCTATCCACCTTCTAAAACGGAGTTGGGAAGCATCACTGAGTAATTCTTAGCTTAGTGTTGCCATGAGAGATAAACAAGGTTTCAATCCTCTAAGCAAATATAATCCTTACTTAAAGACTTACATTAGCTTCTCTCACAGAAGCCAGTTAGTCATTTCACTCAGTTTTTATCTTTAAATATGCTGCAATATAAATCAGTTAGGTGGATTTCCCCACTTGACAGAAATAGATGACACAGTAGATGTCCTTGGGCCTGTTCCATGGGCTCTTAAAATCATATTCTAGTTTAGTGACATAAAATCATTCTAATTTTAATGTAAGAGCCAAAAAATGATACCTGCTGGAGTAGTTCATTAAATACAACTGGTTCAGAAGCTAATCTTTCATATTATCGCTTTGAGGACTTAGGAAGTGCTTCGGGTCAAAATCCTTCAAGCTATGTTTAATTGTAAAATAAAATATACTTAACTGCTTATTGCTTAAATAAGTGTTGCTTAATTTATTTTCTACTGATAATGACTAAGTAATCCTCAAATTTAACAAAAAGATAGCTAAAAATTGGATGTTTGTTCTAGGGCCACTAAAAGGATCATCAGTAAATATTTTTGCATCCAGGATATCTTAAACCAACTGAATTCAAATTATAACTATTCCTCGAGTAACGGCTTCAGGCTTATCCTTGCTTGAAACATTTCCTGATGCCCCAACACTCACTGAACTCTTTTTGTGTATTACCATATCTGTTATTGCTTTTGCATCTTTAATCCTATGCAGTTTAAATGATAGTTCAACAATTTCCTCATCATGACTGAGAAGCTTTTTCTGAAAACAGTTTCATATTGAATTTTCTCTAGGGAATCCTCTGCTCCCCAGAATCCAGCAAAAAGTGGGAAGTACATCTCTATTTTACAACTATAAATCGAATTTCTGTTCTCTTTTCACAAAAGAAGAAAGTTTAATTCAAGCTATTGACCCAATTTCCTACTGCACAAATATCACTGTGTTAATGGGAAACTTAGTCCTCCAACTTCCAAAATGTTTTTAAGAAAAACTGAAGTTTCATTCTAGTTATCATTTCAGAATTTTTAGCAATTTGAATTCCACACTGACTTGACCAAAAATTTTCAGCTTACATTTTGAAATATACAATATCATTTTATAACCACTATGAATGAAGTATTTCTGTCTCATAAACATAGCTATATTTTCCTGTCATTAAAAAATATATTCACTACTGTCAGTTAGGAAATCATGGTTCAAAGTATTTAGTAATCAATGTCTTAATAAAATAAATTATTACCAACATGTGATGGTATCCTTGTTTAGGGAAAGGGACACTGGGCAGAGTCAATTTTGAGATTTAATAACTGTGATTTAGTGAGGAGACCTATGGTAAAAATGGACCCAACAGTTATAGCCATAACTTCTGAGCTTGGGGAAGGCTTACATTGATGCAAAGTATAGCTTCTTATTCAATATTTATGAAGTACAAGCCACTATCATAAGTACTGGGGAAATCCTAGATGTGCACCACGCATGGCACATTCTTAAAACCAGCATACTGAGGCTAACACAAGCGATAAAATTTACAAGAGAAACTACAATAACCTAATGATTCTTAGCCTATTGCTAATGATAGGAATCAAGCAATAATAATAGCTGCACTGTAATAGCTGTAAGTATTTTTTTTTGTAAAGTCTCCACCAAGCATCCAAAAACAAACTCCTAATTCACATCTGGTTTATAGTCCTGGGTTTATTCTTGTAGCTATGTGCTCTTCAACAGGTTCCTTAAGTTATCTGAACTTCACTTTAATAAATATTAAAATAAGACAGACTCCTAGTGTTCACTTAACTCTAATATTATCCAATTCTAATCCTGATATAGAACTCAGCACTAACTGTATACCAGGAATACATGTGGCTGCAGGAAGAATCCACTTTGACGTTAACACACTAGCACCTATAAAACAGCAATGCTCCAATACACTGAACTAAATCTCTGGATATTCATTAGCTTTTGTTACTATTAGACTGAGAGAATTGACAGAATAAAGCAAATGAAGCCAATCAAATATTCTAATAATTCAAAAGTTGTGCCTCTAAAGTGATTAAAATGTGAATCTAATATATTCTGCATGTTTAGAAAACATATGTAATATAATTGTGTTTTTCTTGCTTCTAAAAATATATCCCTAAAAGTTACCTAAGGATAACAGACTATTTCCAGTCCAAGCTAGTATCAAGTTGTAAATATAACTTATGACAAAATAAATCATTTTATTTATAGAATGGCCTTTGAAATTTAAGTAGATATTTATTGAATGATTCAACCATTTGTGTATTCTACCCTTAAAATAAATAAATATTATTTACCTGGGAATGCTCTTTTCTCATGTAAGCTACAACAGAAATTTCTAGCAGGCTTAAGGAAAATTTGGCAATTCTTTCACTGTCTAAGGAACTTATCTAAAAATATGTACTATATCTTCACAAAAGCGTTCTAAATATTCACATATGCCTTCTGGGCAGATACTGTGAAAAGAGAAATCAATAATGTTGGAAAGATTCTAATTTGGTTAACCTTTTGACTATTGTTTCATTTTTTTTTTCTAGATTTGGCAAATGCATTTCCTTGAGCAGAAAAATATTTCTCAATAAATATTTCAATGTACTGCAACTGAAATTTTAGGAAGAGTCTACAAAAATGTATGAAAAAGCTTATCATTATGTTCTTTCTATAAAATTTTTACTAGTGAGAGGAAAAGGCCAAAAATCCAAATATGTCTTGTATATATGAAGAATATGCTGATTTTTTAAGATATTATGAACTTTAGGACATTTTCATTTTAGCTTCATCATATTTTACTGGTTCCTCTGACCCTGCCACACCTCTGTGAATAGTCTCTTCAATAATTATTTTCAATTTACCCATTGGGAATGCCAAATGTTTTTCCTGCCAAGAGCCTAACTACTGTAGTCTTTATCTCTTAAAACATGAACTAGGCCAAAATGCAATTCTGATTTGTAGGGATGAAATTTATACTAAATTATACAGGACAATTATATTAATCAGAAATCCTTCAGTTCCAAACATCATAAACAACTCAAAATGACTTTTAAAACCACAATAAAACAGAATAATAAAATATATTGACTCTCTGTTATCAAATGGTGTCACTTGTTTCTTACTCACCTTTTCACCTCTGATTTCAGTTATTTGGCTTCATTCCCTAGTGAGAGCTTTGCTCACGGTTGGAATTAATTCTTCAGCCACTCAGGCTTTACATGACCCTTATAGTTTGCCCTCTCAAGAGGAAAGAGACAGGCTATCTCCCATCTCTTATATCAATCTCCTCAAAAGATCCCCAATTCACTCTACTTGAGCCACATGCATACTCCTACAGCAAAACTTTGGTCCAGGAGGATAAAGTTCTCTGATTGACTGGTATGAGTCAAGTACTTCAGTACTTGTTCAGGAAGGCCAGTACCCAAAGACAAGAGATGGAGAAGACAAAAAAAAATAGCAGATACCTAAAATACTTTCATAAACATATTGTCATCGATGTTCATTCATTCCTTCACTCACTGACCATGTGAAGTAATAGCTGTATACAAGCAATAAGACTCTTGTGTAGATAATGGGGAAAATACTTGGCATAGATAGAGACAGAAAGAACAGATAGTGAACTTCATACTGGAATTTTCAAGACCTTATGCTTAAGGGCTAAGATGGGAATTATGGAATTGTTTTGCAGGGTGGTTCTGATTTACCTCTTTTTCCTTTTTTCTCTATTTATAACTCATGCTTGAAATGGAGACAACCATTAACTTGGGAAACATTGCTATAGTTTGTGAGAACCTTGCTTCCACCACTAGGTTAAAGAGTTTAAATTTATATATGCATAAAGGTAGTGGTAGCAGCATTGCTGGTGGTGGCACCAGGGAATGAACAAATCTGAAATCACTGGTCAATTTCAAATGCAAGTAAGATATTCAAGCCTGCCTCTGGCTATTTATACAAAGAGGCACAGAATAGAATTGACATTGCAAAACCCATACTTGCTTTTTCCAATCTGTAATGCCTGTGCAATTCATTTATTAGAGCTTGTTTTCCATCACTGAATAAAGAACAACTTATTTTTAAGTTGCTAAGGTTAGAAACTGTAGAAAGGCAATTATATTTCTGACTTGTAAATAATATGCCAGCAAAATTAAAGATGTCTCCATAGCTTAGTCTATTAAGGTATCTACATAAAATATCTTCATAGTGCAATGTATTATATAATGTAGTACATATACATCTATATAGTATATAGTAGTATAATATACTATGCTTTTTTTCTTTGTAAATGCTTTATATATTATCACTGGAGAGCTTTCAACTGAGTAATAAATCATAAGAAGAGTTTGCTTGGAAGTTTGATTACTGAAAATATATACTTAGAGGACCTGTTAAACTGAAGTCATATTTTCCAATCTGAATAAAGAGGGATTTATTTGTTTCTATCTGGTTCAAAAGTACTGGAATTTATTTTGGACATTTACCTAAGTAAAGTAGATCCCTTTGTGGTCACCACCTGTCACTCATCAGGCCAATTCCACAACGCATGACATGAACTAATGAATGGATTTTATCAGGGAAAATGGACAAGGCAGGTGTCCAATAAGAAGAGAAGGTACTTTTTTTTTTTTTCACTCCCAATCCTTTCATTAATCTCATGGCGAAGCATGCAGGATCAAGGAAATTGCTGGATATGCAGTGACATATTTCATTAACAGTAAAAGGGAGTATTCTACAACTCTTACCATCTTAGAAGATAACTGTTTCAGCAGTGGGATGATTAGATTACTGGGCACTAAGCAGTCTGATTTGCAGTTCCAGCTGTTCAGAGTTGTTGCCTGGGAAAGACATCTGCCCATTACCTGGAGTACTTTGGGACCGATGGAAAGTTGGGCTCAGGAACAACACCTCCTGCAAGGAGAAGGAAGGCACTAGACACTAGAAAAGCAGAGATTGGGTACAAACACTTCCATGGAGAAGTGGGCCCCAGGTTGCAGGTGACTCATTGTTCAGGTAACATAGAGTATTCTCCTTGGGTCATTCCCAGATAATCCACTCCTCAGGCTACATGTCAAAATGTAAAGTGTTTGTGATATTTGTTTAAGTTTGGAAGTAGGAAAAACAGCTGCTTCTGATTGATCAGTGTGATCTTTTCAGAACTTAGTGAAACTTGACATGAAATTTGCATTAAAGATTCAAGAAAGATGTCAATTGTGGCAACACTGTTTCTAGTTTTCCCAAATTCTCTATAAAGTCTGATAGGACAGGAAGACCAAAAGTCTTCTAAGCCTGAAGTAAGGGCATCGTTGGGGAGGGAGTAGGTTTTCGAGGCATAGAGACTTGTGGAAAGATACGAGTGACATGAACATTTTTGAAAGTTTCGAATTCCCTGACACTTACTTGTTACAGAGGGAACCCATCCTCTTACATACCAAAAAAATGCTTTTAATGGTTGCGCTTTTGATGACTGTTGCACAACCTAACAAGAGCATGCTGATTCTGTTATGGACCAATCCCTGCAACTCCTTGTTGCCTCTATGGCAGTAGTTCTGAACCTGGGTGATTTTTGTCCCCTCCAGGGGACATCTGACAGTGTCTAGAGACATTTTTGGTTGTCACAACTGGGAAGGTGGGTGCTACTGGCATGTATGAGTACATGCCAGAGATGCTTCTACACATCCTACATGGAAAATCCCTGACAAGAAAGAATTATCTGGCCAAAAATCTCAGAGTGCTGAAGTTGAGAAATCCTGCGCTTAGGACCATAGTATGAGTTTTTATATATGTTTTCTATGCTGTGAAACAAATGACCACTAACAGAGGCTTAAAAAAATAGCTGTTTATAATCTCACAGCCTTTATAGATTAGATTTTTGGGTGAGGATTAGCTGGGTTCTCAGTTCTCTACCCAGGGTTTCACAGGGCTGAAATCAAGGTGCCAGCTCGGCTGCACTCGCATGAGGACGCTCAACTGGAGAAGGATTCACTTCCAAGCTCCCTTAGGTTGTTGGCAGAATTCGTTTTATGGTGGCTGTAGAATCCAGGGCCAAAAATGGAGAGACAGACAGACAGACAGACAGACAGACAGACACACGCACACAGTCTTCTTCGAGTCTCTAACTTTCAAGAAGGCTTGTGCTCTGTTGTAAAGGGCTCACCCAGTTAGAGCAAGCCCACTCAGGATAATCTCTCTTTTGGGTAACTGAAGTTAATAAAAGATTAGGGACATTAATTGCATATGTAAAATCCATTCTCCTTTTCCATAAAGCATGAGATAACCATGAAAGTGGTATCCTATCACCTTTGCCATATTCAATTGGTTAGAAGCAAATTACAGAGTCCACCACCATTCAAGGGGAGTGAATTACATAAGGGCATGGCTCATTGGAAGTCACTTTTGGCTGGGTTCACCACAGTTCCTACCATAACCTGGAATGAAAAAAATCTCTAGCTTCAAGAGGAGATAGTGTCATTCTGTACCCAACCTGTCGTTATTCCGGACTGAATGGGGAAATAGATGTTAACAGATAGATTCCTTGTATTGTTTCCTAGCTTGTGAAGTGAGACTCATTATGGCAGGAAGGGGAAAAGTAAAAGTCCTGGAAATGCCACCAACCCCTATAAAAATAGTAAATCAAAAACGATATAGCTTCACTAGGGCAAATATAGAGTATAGAATTACCATCAAATATCTGAAAGATGCAGGGATGGTGAATCCTGTCACATACCCAGTTATATCACCTGCTTGGCCTGTACAAAGTCTAATGTGCTTGGGAAGTTGATAGCAGGTTTCCATAAACTGAATGAGATGGTAATGCCAATTGAAGCTGCCGTACTGGATACAATATTTTACTGGAGAAAATAATCTTAACTCTGGCACCTGGCATACAGCTACAGGCCTGCCAAATGCTGCTGGCTACGTTCCCATAAGTAAGGAAAATCAGAAGCAGTTTGCATTTATGTAGTGAGGACAATAGTACACCTTTACTGCCTTGCACTTCCTTTCTGTTACCATGTTATTTAAAACACTTTTGGTCATCTTGACATCCCTCAAAATATCCTGCCGATCCGTTAGGCTGAAAATATTATGTTAGCTGGATCTAGTAAAAGTAGTAAGAATACTAGAAGCCTTACTATTAGATATGCCTCCGAGAACGTGGTAAATAAACCCTCAAAGATTTAAGACCTACCTTGTTGGTGAAGTTTCTAAGGCTCCAGTGGTATGGAGCATTTACGGATATTCCTATGAAAGTAAGAACAACCTTGCTTCACTTCACACCACCCATCAAGAGCAGGAGGCACAGTGCTCTGTGAGACCACTCAGATTTTAGAGTGACATATTCTACACTTGATCTGCTCTGCCCGTCTTGTAGATAATCCTTATGGCGGACAACCATGACTGAGACTTGGAGCACAAATTTCTGCAGCAGGTCCAGGCTGTAGTACAAGATACCCTACCACTCGGATCATATGACCCCACAGAGGGTCATACAGGAAGTCCTAAGGCAAATCATTATACTGTAGGAGATTCTGGAAAATCCCAAAGAGGAATCAGAGCACAGACTCTCCTAGAGTTAACTACTTCACTACTTCTACTTCAAACCATGGTCAGTTAACTTAAGAGAAAAAAGCAATGGCAAAGTTTATGCGAAAACCTTCATGGTGTTCTGACCCAGGCTGAGGTTGATGGCTTTCACACTACTGCCTCACTTAGCAGTGACCTTATCCTTACACCCTGAAGGGAAAACTTCTCACTCGGCACAACTTTGGTGGTAAAACTGTTTGGTCACCTAATGTGAAGGAAGAGATTGCTTGAGTACCCAAACCTGCCAAGAGCAGAGGCAAATGCTGATCCCTAGTATATTACCGTTCTCTGGGGAAACCAACTAGCTTCCCAGCGATAGGTTCACCATGTTAGACCCCTCCTCTCACAGCGACATGGCACTTTACTGTCGCCAGAACAAATGCGTATTCCACGTATGGATTTGCCTTTCCCTTCTGTAGTGGTTCTGTCTGTACTGTTAATGCTTTATACACAGCCATGGCATCTGCTATATCAATAATACTGCCTTCAACCAGAGGACGGGCTTTTTTATAGAATAAAATTTTACATGTGACTAATGCTGTAGATTTCAATTTTGGAGTATAATACATTTGCTATAACCCTGAGATGATGTCATATCTTGATGGTAATTTGTGGACCTTCGGTGACCGAGACACAAATGCTTCACTACACAAAGGACAGAGTGGCTGCTGAAGGGAGAAAGACATAGACTGTTGCAATTATCTTCCATTTATCCCTCAGAACCTCTCTCCACTTTTTTCCCCTCCTGCTCTCTGTCTTGGGGAACTGACTTGTATGGACTATATAAAATGGCTCCCATGTTGTCTGGTTTCAGTTTCGTTCAGTCAATGATGAGCCCTGAGAGGAGATCAGAGGGAAGGAGAATAATTACTGAGTCATACTGGGATGTATACCATCTTGACCTTTTCTCTTTTGCTCTCCTTAGGTTGGCTGTACCGTTTCTTTCTTTCTTTCTTTTTTTTTTTTAAACATCCTTTAGCGGATTTTTTTAAATTAATTAATTTATTTTTGGCTGTGTCGGGTCTTCGTTGAGGCATGCAGTATCTTCGTTGAGGCATGTGGAATCTTTCATTGTGGCACGAGGGTTTCTCTCTAGTTGTGGCGTGCACGTTTTCCCTTCTCTAGTTGTGGCGCGTGGGCTCCAGGGCACGTGGGCTCTCTAGTTGCAGAGCGCGAGCTCAGTAGTTTTGGCGTGCGGGCTTAGTTGCGCCCCAGGCATGTGGGATCTTAGTTCCCCGACCAGGGATCAAACCCGCATCCCCTGCATTGCAAGGCGGATTCTTTACCGCTGGACCAGTGGGGAAGTCCCTGGCTGTATCTTTTCAATGAAGGTCATAGCTCTTCTCAAGTTGGCCCACTCTATATGATTCTGCTGGGTTTAGGTAACTGCTCCCTGCCTTCATCCATTCGAGCTCTGGAGTATTAGCAGCACCACTCTATCTTTCTAGATTCTATTAATCACTCTGTCTCCTCCTCCATTTAGGTTTGAGTGCAGTAACTGTCTATCATTACTAGTCCTGTGTACTGCACTGTCCCTTGTGGTACAGTTTGTCCAAACTGTTGTAGATAGTCCCTTGTTAATTATTAAATTATCCTAATTTGAGTCTGATAATTATTTACTATGGTGGTCCTGACTTATATACAATGGCAGAGGCCAGAACACAATTGAAAGAGGAAAAGAGATAATATCTTAGACTCATCCTGATATTACTCTTTAAGAAGGAGCGGGAAGCCAGGAAACTATTGGGATATAATCTCTTAATTTTGTGGATAGTGACTCTATAGCAAGCAGACTCAATTAATATTTCTTGTAGATTTGAACAAATAAATCAAATAGAAAGAAATTTGGCAGTTTTGAGAGAAAAATACAGAGAAAATCAATATTTTAGCATTTGTTCCCTCCAGTTCATTCTTTCTCAAAAGTGGCTCAATTTGTGGAAAAGTTACATGGGCATTCAAACCATATAACACTAGTATAGAATGAGTGACATTCAGGCAAGATTGAACCAAGTTTTGTCTTTTGTACTTACCTTTCCTTTTGTGGACATAGCTGAGGTTCTGGTAGGATTTTTGGCAATGCTAAGGATTAGGTCTGGAGCTATAAAATTTGTTTGGGACAATGCCATTAGTAACTAAACATTTCTTTGCTTCTCAAAATGTCCTGAGTGTAAGGTCCATACTTAAGCTCCAAGAGGAATGTGACTTTTTGTTTTCAGGGTTAGATTTTGCCTCCTCTATTAAGAGATACTCCTCATTCTATGAGGGGGAAAAAAAAACCCCATAGTTTCCACTCCTATGAAGGTTTCAAATAGCATTAATTTCCTCTCCCTTCTGTCTGTCCATCTACATGTGTGTGTGTGTGTGTGTGTATCCATCTATCTATTTTCTTTATATCCTCATCAGTGCTTTATGTTGGGGTTCATATATGAAGAGCTTCTTCTTTTAACATATCTGGCTCTACTTATGGCAAGCCCATGTGAAGTCACCATGACTATTCTGTTCACAGTGGAGCAGAGCAATGCAATTGGTAGCACTGGCTCAGCCCCTGGGAGAGCAGCAGGATAGCAATGATCGTAAATTTAAAATGGAAAAAATGCCATTTTTGAGATGTGGATACATTCTAGTTGAATGTAACTGTGACTTTAGAAAGACATTTGTCTGTTTTAAATTCACAGTAATTGAACTTCTTGTATGTCGGCTTCCCTCTCCACAGGCTAAGCCAGCATGGCCATTTTGAAAGATTTGCTCCTCTGTGACCTGAAGAGCAATAGGCTTTTCAAACAATGGGCTCAGAGGCAAAGCACACCATGCATGGGAAAATGACTAAAACATCCTGAAAGGATTTCCAGTGCCAGGGCCTTTGGAGAATTGTTCTAGCTCTATACATGCTTTCCTGCAAAAGACTCAGATTTGAACACAGAGGAACAAAGAAAAACTAAAACAAACCCTGTTGTTAAGAGATTAATTTAAACAATCATCTGGGGATTTCTTGTTTGCTTTCTTTCTTTTTTGTTTTGTTGGTTTTGTTTTACATTTGCCTTTATTTGTATTAACATTGAAGAACTGAATTAAACCAGTACATCAAAAATATTAATTCTGGAGTGAGCCCTGGGCAAAATGGTGAAGAAATATTTGCCTTTGAGAGACAGCTTGAGCTCCTTCTTTGATTTACAGTTTTCTCTTTCCCTTTTTCCCACCCAGTTCCTTTCGAGCTTTTGGCTAATCATTTCCCCTAATTGTTAAATCCAGCGGATCATCCTAGCATTTATTATTTTCCCTCCCTGTAGCACTGAATGGCAAATATCCCTCCTCCCTTGATTTCTAACACAGAACTCTGCCGACATCCTCCTACTCCTCTCTGACTTTCTATTGTTGGTCTGCTTGTTTCCTTTTGGGGATTACCGTCTGCTCTCTGCCCATTAAACATTTTTCTGCATGCTACCATTCTTCTTTCTCTTCTCAGCTGTACTGCATTGGGATAATCACATCTAAAAACTTACTTTTAATCCTTATTGAACTAAGTTTATTATTTGAATATGTAAAACAAAAGGTATAGGCAGAGAAGCCACACTTCCTGTCCTATCAGTTTCATATCAGTTCGATCCACCATACATAATCAATTTGACTAGTTTTTGGTGCATTACTTCTTTGTTTATCTTTACAAAAATAAGAAAATATATACGTATTCTTATTTAGTTTTACTTAAGCAAATGATGGAATATTGTATATATTCTTTTATTATGGCTTTCTTATTCTATTAAAAATACATTTTATAAATCACTCCATAGCAGTTCATAAAACATTTTTCACTTATTTTTACATCTCTGTAGAATTCTATTTTGGTCTCAATCCTCAGCCCTATCTGACCTGAAGCTAAAAGATATAGAAACTTCTTCAAATATGAAGTGAAGACTGTCTTTTTTCCAACTAAGATATTAGTTGGGAATTCTAGATTTTGATTTTCCTACTTCCCTCAAAAAAAATCAATAGATTCTCAGTGCACTTAGGATAGTGTACATATTCTTTAATATAGTTAATATAACTTTATAAGACCTGTCCCTTTGTATCTTTCTGGAACATACTATTCACTCGGAATATATTACTTAAATGAAATATAAGTTTGTTAGTGGACAGTGAAGAATCTCACCTAATAAAAATAGAAGATATAAGTATCAGTTCAACTTGTTAAAATGCTTATTTGGGAGACATTACACATTCTTATGTCAGGGCTTGGCCTACTGAAAGTGAAATGGTCGAAAATTTAGTCTGTCAGCGGATTACAGAGTGGATTTTGTTGAGATAATTTCATTTTAAAGATAAACTAAGTATTGATACTAATTTTTTAAAAAGTAAACGCTATTGGAACAGTACTTATTTCCTTCCAATAAACTCAAGCTGAGACATAATCTTTCTTCCTGAGGCTCTCTTAGTGACCAATGAGAGAATTTCTGTATCCTTCTTTTTTTCTAATGCCCTATTCACAAATCCTCTGTGATCATTCCAGACTTGGACAACAGAATGTTGATAATCCTCCACACAATTTCAGTTGGTATTTACCCTTCTTGGGAACAAAATTAATGTCAAAACCACACTGAAATAATTAGAAATTTTCTAAACTTTAAACAAAGATCTTTATCAATTTATGTTCTGAGTGAGAATTATTGGCTTTACTAGTGAGTTCCTCACATCTATAGAAAACTAAAACCAGATTAAAATATGTTAATTATGGAAGAGATAGATACAGTTGTCCCTTGGTATCTGTGGGAGATTGATTCCAGGACCCCCGGCAGGTAATAAAATCCATGGACGTTCAATTCCCTTATATAAAATGGCACAGTATTTGCATATAACCTATGCACATCCTCCCATATACTTTATTTTTTAAAGTATTTTTTAAGTTAATTAATTTATTTATTTTTGGCTGCGCTGGGTCTTTGTTGCTGCGCGCGGGCTTTCTCTAGTTGCGGTGAGCGGGAGCTACTCTTCATTGTGGTGTGTGGGCTTCTCATTGCGGTGGTTTCTCTTGGTTGTGGAGCATGGGCTCTAGGCGGGTGGGCTTCAGTAGTTGTGGCTTGTGGGCTTAGTTGCTCCACGGTATGCGGGATCTTCCTGGACCAGGGCTTGAACCCACGTCCCTTGCATTGGCAGGCGGATTCTTAACCAATGCGCCACCAGGGAAGTCCCTCCCATATACCTTAAATCATCTCTAGATTACTTATAATACCGATCACAATGGAAATGCTATAGTTGCTAGCATGAGGCAAATTCAAGTTTTGCATTTTGTAACTTTCTGGAATTTTTTTTTTCAAATATTTTTGATCTGTGGTTGGTTGAATCCATAGCTGCGGAACCCATAGATACGAAGGGCCAACTGTATAAGTCATTTTAAAATTCAGTTTATTAAGATGTAAAAGAAGGAAAATTTCAAAACGATGTATTCTTCTGAAATAAAGCTGGGCCCTATTTTTTCTTCAAATTGAAAATTTTTAATGTCTTTTACTTCCCTAATAAATTGCATTACATAAAAATATAAGAATTCTTTAACTGTATTGAAAATGGTTCTAGAGAACTCCTTTCATAAAAAAAACTCACATTTGAAATAACACTAAAAATGACATAAAACTTACACGACATAAAAGTAGGAATATAGTAAAAACTTTCTATATCAGAACAATGATATTGCATTTCTTTTGAATTATTTTTGTTATTAATTTCACATTGAATAGGCTTAGATATAATATTTACTGAACCTTGGATATTTAGAGTATTAAGCAATACAGATCCTTATAATGCAAATTATGGGAAATTACACAATTCTCATAAAATGGAATGCAGAAATTCAGTAGTATTTTTTTTCTTGCAGAGCTATACTTAAGTTTTATTTTATCCTTCTCCTGATTACGTAAATTGATTAGAATATAGTTCTAATCAAACTAAGGTAGTAGATAGTAAATGGCTATCTCATTTGATGCCATTTTAATTCCTATTTCCTTGGTCACAGATTATACGTTCAAACTTAGGGAACTTGCCAACATGTTCCATTAGTCATGAGAAAGAGGTGTTTGGGTTAAAACATAAGGACCTACTGTATAGCACACCTGGAACTCTACTCAGTACTCTGTAATGGCCTATACGGGAAATGAATCTCAAAAACAGTAGATATATGTATACGTATAACAGATTCCCTTTACTGTACACCTGAAACACACACAACATTGTAAGTCGACTAGACTCCAATAAAAAATTTTTAAATAAATAATAAAGTGCAAGTAATTTGAACTCTAAAAAAAAAACAGATTCAAAATACACGTGTGCTGGGCTACTGGTGATATGGTCATAGTTCAAAGATCTTATATACATGTGCCTCTTGAATACAGAATTATATTCTTTCACACCAATTCATTCCCTATACTAAGTCCAAAGATAGTTTTAAGTCGAAGAAAGTTTTTAAAATACTTACTGTGCAAAATATACATTTATATGAATGCCTACTCAAGCAAGGCAGCAGTAAGACATATTTGCTTCTTAAAATGGTATTATATTGATACGTGATTTCTATGGTGGTCTGCATCTTTTGTAGTTTTACTATATATCTTACAATGCCTTGGTTAAAAGGCATTAAAGCCCAGGTTGCAGTTTTAAAAGTGTAATAAATATGCATTGTAATATAGAAGTTGAGTAATTAAACAGAACTCTAGCAATCTTACAATAATTTATCAATATTATTGCTTTATATGGAACACACGTGCTGTGGAGAATTTACAGTTTCTGTAGTTTACAGAAAGTATATATACAGTGTCTCTCAAGCACCCACTGCACTTATTTTTATACTATTCCTGCAGGTTAGGTGCTATCGATCTCATTTAGAGAAATTTAAGTGCCTTGTTCAGTTCAAATCATAGCTAATCTTTATTAAGAAACATCTTCCTCTACGGTATGTGGAGTGATAATATATTGGATGTGCCCCCACTGGTGAGAACTTGCTTCCTGGTTCATTTAGTAGTCTTTTCACTGTGTCCTCACATGGAAGAAGTAAGCAAGGGAGCTCTCTGGGATCTCTTTTCTAAGGGTACTAATCATATTTACAAGCATTCCATCCTCATGATCTAATCACCCCCAAGGGCCCCACCTCCAAATACTATGACATCGGGGGTTAACTTTCAATGAATTTTGGGGGGACACCCACATTCAGTCTATAGCAGCCACCAAATCAAAAAAGTCTTCTCTGACACCTTAACTAATGAAGCACATCCACACCCCCAGCTCAACCCTCTCTCATCCTTTATCCTGCTGTATTTTGTTTACAGCACTCACCTTTGCCTGGCTATTAATAGTTCACATTAATTTGTTTGTAATTTTATTGCCTACAGTCTCCCATGAAAATGCAATGCCTGTGAAGGAAGGGAGGGTTTCACTCTCCCAGAACATGGTGTTGGTCATACAGGTGAGTATGCTGCATATTGTTTATAATGTTCACCCCAACTCTTCTTTGTTTTTCTCCATGTCTATCCTTCCCCAAACTCCTTTGCAGCCAGAGTTCCAGCTTAGGTTTCGCCAAAACAGCCACTTATTGATATCTGGAAAGGAAAAGGGAAGCAGAAGCCAGTACTGCTTCTGCTGCAGAAGTGGGCAGGACACAGGCTTCAGGGGACAACCAAGGAGAACTCTCGCCCACAGGTTCAGAGAGTCTCCTTGTAAAGTACCTACTCCGGTGCTGCAGGCAGATGAGATCACTGGTAGCAGTTTCCAATGCTTTCTGCACTTCCTGTTTTAAAGAATACTATAGTGGCCTCTCGGACCCTTTTTCTGTCAATAGATCCAACTTTTTTCAGCTTCCAATTTCTTGTATGAAGTTATTTTTTGGTATAAAATACCTGGAAGTCGCCACTCTCCTGGCTAAATATCCTCTTTAGGCTTCATTTATTCAAAGCAGGGAGATTTTCATTAGCCCAAGTGGTTTCTGATTTTGCTCCTGAAGACACTGCTCAATGGGCCACTCAAACACAGCCTTCCATTCAGCAAGTAGGAAAGAACATGTTCCCATGATGAGCTCCTGCTGGCCTGGCCGAAAAGTGCCAAAAATGGGCCTATTCCCACAATCATTAAACACACAACCAAGCCTCTGAAACCCATACATAGCTCTGTAACCATCCTAAATTAAGGCTGAGTAACTTGACACAAGCCTATATGTTATTAAATGACCATTTCTATCCTCATCAGAATAGCTGTTAGGGGAAAGGCAGTTCCGTACGTTTTTGGCATTTACTAGAAACGCACACAGATACACGCACACACATACTCATATAAAATAAATTTACACTCTGCAATTGTATAATGGATGTGCATTTAAATTTAACACAGCCAACACAAATACTAGTTGTTTCTCACTGTTCTAAATCTGCTTCACCTCAATGTTCCCAATGTTGGTAAAATGAAGTACCACCTATCCAGATGCTCAGGCCCAAACCCTCATAGTCATCTTGTAAGACTTTTCCCCCTTCATCCCTGCATTTAATCAGTCAGTTGTATCAGTGCTACTTCTGCAATAAAATATCTCAAATCCATGTGCTTCAGCCTTTCTTTACTCTTCTCAATTTAGTGCCTGGGTTACTACCATCTCTCTGTGAGATTATTGCTGAGTTTTTGGCCTAGATTTCCATCACCGCCACTGCCTGTCCTTTCACAATGATTATATAAAAATATATGCATACATCTACATAATATACACATATAAATGACTAGTTGGTAATCTTTAGTTTTTAGACTTTATTGCAAAAATTCTCAATCAGAGACTCCTTTTTATAAATTCGGAAATCTGACTAAATTGGCTCTTTCTTCCCACACAGCCACAGGGCATGTGATTTTTAGGTTGCCCATGTGTCAAGCCATTCCTGTGGTGTCCTAACTCTGAGGACAGGTATCAGCTGCCAATTTGTATCCTTTCTACTTATGCTGCCATTTTTCTCATAGTAAAAACAAGAGGGAAAAAAATGTTTCCTGCACGACAAACACATCTCTAGCAAGAAATATAAAATAAAAATACACCTAAAGCATAGCATGATTCTACAAAAGAGTTGAGGGAAACCATATATCTCTTTGTAAGTGAAGAATATTCCTTCATATTAATACTCAAGCTAAAAGCATCCATTGTTGAGATAATAAAATTTAAGGTACCGTTATAATACCTCGGCTATAGGCATTTGAGTATGGGACTACTGCTCCAATAACAATTCTTTATTCATAATAAAGATGCACATAATGCTTTATGGTTTAAAAATCCTATTTAGCATGATATCTCATTTGTTCCTCACAACACGGCCAAGAAGCGAACGTTGAAGATGAAGGAAGGGATAGTAGAAGTTGATTTGTGTAAGTACACACAATTAATGATACAGCAGGGATCAAATCTTAGTCTTTGGACTTTAAGACCTGTACTTTTTCTAACTCAGGGGATACACATGCTATAATATCTCAGTATAAAGTGATTTAACTTATCATTTGCTTATCATGTTCACTGCACTGATACTCAGAGTTCTTCAATCAGAGGATATTAGTGCGTTTCTGTAGCTCACGACACAGCTGTCTCAGGGAGACAGTTGCATTTAATGGAGAGAATTCAGTCTTGGGTTGACATTCCAGTTCTGATATCTACCATCTTCTGTGGGGAGTGAAACATGATATAGGTTCATGAGTTAAACTTACTTTGCAAGGTTATAGAGAGGAATAAGTAAGCTACATATGTAAAGTGTCCAGCATAGAATTTGGCTTAATAAAAGTTAGAGCTACTCTTCTTTCCTCCATATGGCCGGCCCCCTTGCCTCCCATACCCAATCCACACTGGGCAAGCACACGACACAAACCAGAACACTGTGGCCTGCTCATACCATCACCCCAATAATCCTCTTGTCGTTTTTTACTTTGCTCCAGAACAAAGTTCAACAAATAATAGGTATCAATTGAGGTAGTAGAGGTGACTGTTTTCTACTCTCCATTACCAAGAAAAATTAGAATGTAGCTCTAAGTGTCTTTCATTACTGAGGCCAGCAGCTATTTTCCTAGTAACAATACTTTCCTCTATCCTGAACAAAACATAGTGGTGTCTGGAATCCAAAATTTATCTATGACATTACTGATTTCTATTATCTAACCAACTGCTCATTCAAATCAAATTTTAGGTACATTATAGAGTGGGGGCACTCTTTATTTCCTTATTCATTGAAAACATAATTTGAGTTTTATATTATTTATCTCACTGGATCATGCAGAAGAAAAAGGGACATCTCAAATTCAGATTCAGATACAGAAATTTGGTGGCCCATTTATAGAATTTGTTTTGGAAAACTTGGGCCACAGTTAAAAAAAAGAATTACGGTGATTATCAGAGAGGATGGTAGAATTGAAAGATGGGTAGACAAAGCTGCCGTATGAAATTATTAACATGGAGATTGGTAGCACAGTTTTATTTTATCAACAAAAAGCTTTACTTTATGAGCCATCAATTAAAAAAAAAAGATTAAGAAAGCTAGTCACTGACTAGGACAAAGGTATTTCATATCTTTACACATTGGAATTGAATTTGATAAGAGACTATTAAATTCATTCTGGAACTCTCCAAATTAAAATAAAAGCATCCAATTTGGAAGACCATGGTAAACAATTAAACCTGCATTTTTCTTTTTCAAAATCTAACTTGAGATGTCACTATGTGTTTGCAATTTCTTTTCAAACTAGGTATGTCAATTTACTTCTATTTTCCTTCTTGTATCTAAAAACGTAAATAGGCAAGGTGCATAAAAAATCTCTTTAAGAGGGAAAAAAGAGGAACATTTCTCAGAGAAGATTTTGATTGAAAACAGCCGTTGCTTATTTACCAAAGTACATTCTCAGACAGATTCTTTTTTTTTCTTTTTTTTCTCAAACCCATTTGGAAATGCTACCTTGAAGCGTGGTATTTCAGGAGAAGCACTTTCTGAATTGACAAGGCACCACTATGCCTCCTCACTAAGCACTCTACTTTTCATTTCTTGCTATGACAATGGTGTTAAAATCTCCAAGGTGATGTTTAGGCTGCTCTCAAACTATTCCAATAATTCGGGAACCTTAAATTCCTTTCTAAAAAAGCAGAGTTGATAAAGCTTTTGAGCTTTAAAAGAAGAGTGTATTTCGAGTTTCCATTGAATAATGCTTAGATATATTTTACATGGGCATGGTAGGTTTATCTAATTTTATTGCTGTAATGGAAAATTTAGAAATTTTACATAAAGTAAAACCTAGCATTTAAGTTTCCAGATTTCACTTTATGTAATATAATAATAAACAAATGCAGACATTGTTAAAGGCCAAAGTACAGCAGCCAGTGGCTGGGGGGGTCTGCTGTCTTTCCTAGATTCAAGGTGTCCTAATGACTTATATACAATGTGCATTAGTGACTATGTTGTCATTGTCTTCCCAAGGCCACTGCGACAAACATGCACACCCATCCTGTAAGCACGCCCCAACCCCACACAGCATACAAAGCCCTGCCACCTTCCCAGGTCACTGGCCCAGATTTAATCCCCTTCCTATACTACCTGCAAGACTGCATCTCATGCAGGCTAGTTGCATGGCTTATAAACCTCAGGGGACATTGGAGGACAAGCCCTCCAGTTGGACTAGGGATTTAAGCACCATTCTTTGAGACAAAAGTCGATATGCTTTCTATAAGTTGTTTTAGCCAACCAATATTTTTCCTTGCTTTGTGTTTGCTTAGATTTTGTTTCAAGTATTTACTTTTTTTCATTTATAAATTAAAAATCAGGCAAATGAATTAAAAGTTAGCAGTTAATTGCACAATTATTTTCAGTAACCATTACCTTTACACTATTTAATTTTTATCTTCTTTACAACATAGTTATATATTTTCCTTTTGAAAACAATTTTGGAAATTTTTAGATATACAGCAAATACAGCTATGCATTTTAAGGTACAGTTGCCTTTAAAGTAACTTCATTTTGTGGCTGGATACTGGAGGACAAGGTGGATCTTTGACAAGAATTAAGTAAGTTACCAGTATCTTTTCCCACTAACACCAGGGCACTGACTATGGCTTTCCCATCCTCCATGCCCTCCATTACCAGGCTACACAGAGAGAACAGCTAAGATTTCTTTTCTTTTCTTTTCTTGTAAAAGTAATTCTTAACATGAGATCTACCCTATTAACAAATTTTTAAGTGTATAATGCAGTATTTTTGACTATAGGCAGAAGGTTGTACAGTAGATCTCTAGAACTTATTCATCTTGCATAACTCAAATTTTATACCTGCTGATTAGCAACTCTCCACTCCTCCCTCCTTCTGGCTTCTGGCGTTCACCATTCTGTTTTCTGCTTCTATGAGTTTGACTATTTTTGATGTCTCATGTAAGTGGAATCATGCAACATTTATGTGACTGGCTTATTCCACTTAGCATAAATTCCTCAGGGTTCATATATATTGCCATTCATTGCAGGATTTTCCCTTTTTTTTAAGGCTGAATAATATTCCATTGTATGTAATGTATATACCACATTTTTTATCCGTTCATCCATTGATGAACATTGAGGTTGTTTTCACATTTTGACTTTGTGAATACTGCTGAGATGAACATGGGAGTTCTAATAGCTCTCAAGATCTGATTTCAGTTCTTTTGGATAAATACTCAGAAGTGGGATTGCTGGATCTAATGGCAGTTGTATTTTTAAATTTTTGAAGAACCTCCATACTGTTTTCCATAGCAGTTGCACCATTTTGCATTCCTACCAACAGTGTACAAGGGTCCAATTTCTCCTTGCCAACATTTATTATCTTTTTTTAATATAACAGCCATCCTAACAGGTGCAAGGCAATATTTCATTGTGATTTTGATAGGCATTTCCCTGATGATTAGTGATGTTGAGCATCTTTACATATACCTGCTGGCTTCTTTGGATATATTTCTTCTTTGGATAAAGATCTATTCAAGTCCTTAACCCAACTTTACTTTATACCTAAAGGATCAAGTAAAGGAACAAACTAACATGAAACTAGCAGAAGGAAGGAAATAATGAATATTATAGCAAAATAAATGAAACAGAAAGTAGGAAAACAAGAGAAACAACAATGAAATTAAGAGTTGTTTTCTTTCAAAAGATAAACAAAACTGGCAAACCTTTAGCTAGAATAAGAAGAAAAGAAGATTCAAATAAATTAAATCAGAAGTGAAAGAGGAGACATAACAGTGATGTCACAGGAATAAAAAGGGTCATAAGAGACTACTATGAACAATTATACATCAATAACCTGGAAGAAATGGAAAAAATTTCTAGAAACACAACATGCCAAGACTGAATCATGAAGAAACAGAAAATATGAACACACCAATAATAAGTGAGGAGATTGAGTAAGTAATCAAAAACCAAACACAGAAATCCAGGACCAAAGGACTTCACTTGTGAATTCTACCAAACATTTAAAGAACAATTAATACCAACCCTTCTCAAACTCTTCCAAAAATCTGAAGATGATGGAACATTTCCAAACTCATTTTATAACGCCAGCCTTACCTTGATACCAAAATCAAAGACACCACAAGAAAGGAAAACTAAAGGTCAATACCTCTGATGAACATAGACACAAAAATTCTCAACAAAATACCGGCAAACTGAATTCAACAGCACATTAAAAGGATCACAAACATGACCAAGTGGGATTTATCTCTGGGATGCAGAAATAGTTCAAAATACAAAAATTAATTAATGTGATACACCACAGTAACAGAAAAAAGTTTCAAAATCACATATTTCAATAGAGGCAGAAGCATTTGATAAAAATCAAGACCTTTCATGATAAAAACTCTCAGGTGAGATTTCTGGCAAAAGTTATGGAGAAGTTTTATGGTGGGCAAGGTTTGTAGGAACTGAAGATAGGAGAAGTTGATCTGAGGTTTTCTAATAAAGCCATCAGTGACATTAACAAGTAAAACTAGAAAAAATATATCTTTTAGGAGAACATATTATTTTGACTAAGCATTTTGAAACAGAAAGATCCATGTAATTAATAAAAGGATTTTTAAAAAAATGCCTTGTGATGCATACTAAATAGGGATAACACAGAGTGTGCTGGGTTTACGTGATGTGATGTCGGGTATTGAATAAGTCAAGTAGACGTTTCAAACCATTTCCCTCCCTTTTTATCTCTGTACCTTTGAACATGTTTGAATAAAGTACAACAATCAAGTAAATAAATATTATTAACAGAAAATAAACATCTTCTGAGATATACTGAGACCTCATGGCTAAGGTGAAATGCTCCAGTCAGCCATGCCCTCATGATAAGAAACTGCCCAGAGACTGTGGTGGTGATCTGTGGCGTCATGTCATGCTATGCAGAGAATAATATAATGAGTTATACTATTTAATAATAATAAAAATAATCTAAATATAGATTATATGCTGTTTTAAGCCCATGTCAGTTTAAATGCATCACCTGACAATAGGCTGTGTTTTTCTTCATAATCTATTTCTGTACAAGGATGAAATATACGACGAAACCTGGTTACTCTGCCTGACCCAGTCATTCTTGGAGAGAAATCATTATTATTTCTTTTTTTGTAAATGAGTTCTACAACACTCCTTTCATCTTTTTCCCCCAGAGATGAAACCATTAACCATCATCCTACTGGGTGTTTTTTTAGCAACAGAAATTTTTATGCTTCATCAATGAATAATTAAGAATAACCAATTTCCTATTTTGATATTTCTTTTGAACAGAACAGAATGTTTTTAATACATAAACATGTATTGTTTTAGTACATATATACATATAAGAAAATACACTAATCCAAGAAGCAATTATCAAAAAGAAACAATATCAAACAGAGACTGCAGTAGAACATTGTTCTTTTTGATTCTCCTTCTGTTAGAGTGACATGCCCCTGTTTCTAGTGCGTATACATTGTCCTTTTTTCTCTTTCTGGCTCTCTTATTTCTGTTATGCGCTCTCTCTCTCTCTCTCTCTCTCTCTCTCTCTGTCTAACAAGCAATGAGTGACTGGGTGGAGAAGGTGTGAGAGCAGAAAATAGTTGAGTTCAGGAATTGTACTGGGCTAGGTTTTGCACAGTGATAGACAGAAGACATTTTTTTGTTTGCTTGTTTGTCATGTTTTGTTTCTCCTGTGTTGTTTTTTAGGGGAATGTGTATTTAATTTTCAAGTTCGGCATTTTGTGGCATTTCTGTCAATTGTAAATTGGTATTTTTTGCTTCACCAGAGCCACAATGTACGTTAACAGAGGGATAAATTCAATATTATCTATAAGTTTTCATTACTATTATTATTATTTTTTGGTCTGTTGCTAGTTGGTCTCTGGAGAATTGGAAAAAAAATAGTGAAAGTGGTGTTTGCTACAGTCCTGTTACTAATTGAACCTAAGCTGAGCTTTTGGTTGCTATCTACTAGTATCTCAAGAGAGCTGGAGAAAAATAAAACAAATCCTATAGAGACAGAGATCAGACAATACAGATTTTATAGTTTGTTCTTTATTAAAGATGATTTTTCAACATATTCTTGAGTATATAGTCTTAATTTAGAAAAACTAATTCATATTAAATTAGTCTTCAATTAGTTCATTCTTGGGCCTTAATGTGGGGATTTATTCTTGAAAATATTTTCAACAGACCATTGTTCTGGTCCAATTTTTACGTGGCTAGTTACCCTAAAATAATGCCAATTCTATCCCTTATGTTTCTATATTTTTTGTAGATGTGGTTTACTTGATGAAAACAAGAATCAGTGACATCCTAACTACAGCTTCTATGAATCCAAAGTTGAAGTAGAAATGAGCTGTTGGTTAATGGGAATGGTGGTTGGGAGTCCTCAGCTATATGATGAGGACATCCTCACGGTAAAGGATATGACATGTTCACATCTGGAGAGTAAGAGGGAGAGAAAATCAATTTCCCACTATCAGCCATCATACATATTTTTCTGCAATATATTGCTTTCTTTCTTTATTATTAACTTTTAAGGTAAATTTTACGTACAATGAAATGTACAGATTTTGATATACAATTTGATAAGTTTTGTCAAATGTACCTACCCATGAAATCAACACTCCAACCAAGTTATAAAACACATTCACCCTCCCAGAATGTTCACTAGTGTTTCTTTCTGGTCAGTGGTCCCCTCACTCCCACTGATAAACTAGTGTTCTGATTTCTATCACCACAGATTAGTTTTTCATATTCTTGAAACTATTATAAATAGAATCATAAATAATGTACTCTTTTGTGCCTGGCTTCTTTCACTCAATATAATATTTTTTGAGATCCATCTGGATTGATGTGTATATCAGTAATTCATTCTTTATTCCAAGATTGCCAGGTGATTCTAATCTGTATTTCTAGTTCTATAAAGTGAAATGCATACATGCCAAGTGTACACATAGGTCAATGCTTTTTGACAAATGCATATTCCCACATAACTGTCACCCACGTCAAAGATACAGAACATTATCATCACTGCAAAAAATTCCCTTTTGTTTCTTTCCAGTCATCCCCACCTGTTTTCACAGGAAAACACTGTTTTAATTTTTATCACTATAGACACATTTTGTCTGTTCTAGAATTCATATAAATAAAGTCATATCATATAAACTTTTAGTGCTTGGCTTCTTTTGCTCAGAATAATAAGTTTTTGACATTAATTTACATTGTTGTGTGTTATCTGAAGATGAAGACCTTTTATCGTTGAGTAGTATAACATTGTATGGATATACTAATGCTATTTATTCATACTTCCATTGATAGATATTCTAGCTGCTTCTGGGTTTTGGCTACTATGAGTAAAGCTTCTCCAAGCCTTTATGTACCCATCTTTTTTGGACACATTTTATCATTTCACTAGTCCATCTCTAATTAGTGTGTGAGTCTAGTTCAATGAAACTATCCAGGGCAATAAAACTCCCTCCCCACCTACATCCATACAAAACTACAGTCTCTACTTTGCGGGGTAATACATGTTAGCTTTTGATACACCTTTTAAAAAATAGGATGAGGTTATTTCTGTAAATTAAAAAGGCTCTAACTTAAATTTATGTATCTCGTCCAGATAATGATCTTGAGTTTTCCTTCATAATAAAGTCACACAGGCAAGGAAAGATGAACACCAATGCAAGAAAAGATCAATTCATGTACTCACTATGTTCAGTTATTCATTTATTCAACAAAAGTTTATAAAGTGCCAGCTTTAACTGAAACATTGTGCTAAGAGATGAACTGGAATTCCAGAAACTTTAGTTTATCATTAATAGAATATTATGCTCATATGACAACAACCAATTTAAATCAGAAAATTCAGTGGAAATAAGTCACAATGGCTGTCAAATACTGTTTAGCTACATCACCTGATTGTGTTTTTGAACACCTAACTTAGAGTTTTAGAGATATGTTTGTAGTAAAGATATGTTCTCTTTTAAATGGATACTTCAATTCTCATTATTCAAACCAATTATTGATTCTATTAACACCGAGCAATTTTTATTATATAGAACGTAGCAAGACCACTGGAAATTATCAACTCCTGCTGTAGCAAGCATCCACACTTTTCCCTTCAATTTCTAAGTAGGAATTCTTTTGCAAATGCTATTTTGCTGAATTAAGGATAATGATCACAGTTAAGGACAGTGATACTTTACCAATAATTCCTCTAATTTACATGTCTGGCAAAGAAGAACATAAAAACACAGTGGCATTTTCTAATTTTATTTTGTTTTGTTTTGAATTTAAAATTAATTCTCAGCTCAGACTCCTAGGTGCTTCATTTAAAAATGCAGTTGTCCTGGACTTGAATCAGCAGCTTTCTCTTCCCCTCCTGTGGCCTTACATGATGATTTCTTAGTCGATACAATATCATAATGAAAATATCAAACGATGAACACTTATGACTCTATTTCTACAATACTCAATTCATTCTCTGCAAGGTCGTTTTGTTAGAATTAGATGTGGCAGGTCCAGTAGCATTCAGGTTACTGGCTGACATTCACTCAGCCATATTTTTACCTTTGAATTCTTTTAAATGAATATCTAGCTGCCATCTACAGTATCTGAGAGTTAAAAGCAATGGGATACAGTTATTTCAAATGTCTTAAAATCTTTCCACTATGCTGTTGATGTCTTAGAAACTATTCACTTCTTTCCAATCTTATAGCATTTCTTTCTAAGGCCAGATTTGCTTAAGTGTTTAGCAGACAGGCTTATGAAAGCATCAAACAATTTCAAATATGAAAGGCAACTGAGATCCATAAAAATAAAGATTCTTTCATAATATTTCTTCAGGAATTTTAAATCACTGCTTTTTTAAAATTATTCCTTCTGCCTTTCTCCAAAATTCTCAAAATTAGATCCTCTACCATTCACTGGAGAAACTGAAGATTATCTAAAATTAATATAACTTTACGGATCAGTATATCCTATCATTAATTCATCTAGATTTTTATCAAATAACTATAATGTGCCCAAATCTGAAATGTTCAAAATAGTGCCTGGGTCCAGGCTTGATGTGTTGAAGATTAAAAGTTAAGTCAAAATATTTGTTTGTTGACTGCATTTTATCAGCTGTCTAATGTGTATTTGTTTAACAGTTGCACATTACCTCATTTTTGACCTATGTATTAATTACAGAAAGGAGGTAACAGACTTCAAATATTTTCTTGGCACAGACTCTGTACCTTCTACTTTTGTTTTCTGCTTACCCATATCCCAGGAGAATTTATTTCTTTTCTAGGGTACAATGGCTTGGATATTGACGTTGTTGTCTTACTCATGGGTATCTCCTATCTTCATCTCTATGAATGAATTAAAGAATCGGCTTTGAAAGGACACCTGTCAGTATTTGCAAATGAATCTTCTTCGAGGTCATTTCTTTGATCTCTGAATTCTTGGCCATACATCATCTCGGAACTTCACATATTTAAGAGCCTGTTGGTCTGGTTTTTGTTATGTATCTGCTTCTAACAATGCTCCCTGAAGAATATGAGCCTCTGTGCTGACAGACAGAAAAGAACTAACTGCAGAGATGAGTAGTTGTATTTCCTCGTAATGGTGAAGCAAAGCAAAACAACTTCATAATGGACCTAGAACAAATAAGTCTACAAAGAAAACCAAAAACATAAAAGTACAAGGATATAGATGTATAAAGAAAATAAGACATGCCCATTCACAATATAGACTAATCATCTCAGCTAAATTGAGATTGAAACACTGTTAGGCTGAAAAAATGATTTTTTTAAGAAGCAAAAAATACATATATTTTACTAACTTTTTTCTAACAAGAAATTTTTTCTTCTTTTTAAAAAAATTTTGTGTTCATTTCAATTAAATGGTCACTTTGGTATCTGTATTCAGCCTATTTGTGGCTATATCACTGTTTGTGGGCTTATGGGAAATGGAACAACCATAATACAGACATCCATATATGGTTTTAATTCAAACTTAAAAAAAAATAACTTAAAGACAGATCTCTGGAAAATAAGGTAGAGTCAAGTATGCTTCCAACTTTTACATTAGAAGCTGACTTTAATGACTAAAGAGAAGCAGAATTGAGATGGGATCATGGATTGGCCTCAATTAGTGTTGAAATAAAATGAGTAGAAATGGTGCTAACCATGACTGAGAAAAATATTTGCTAAACACTGTATAGATTGGAAAAAATTGGTGAAGGACACTAAGAATTCATACATTATTCTCCTACCTAAGAGAGTACTATAGTATTGAAAGATACAGAGGAATTTCTTGCAAATCCAACTGACTCCATTAATTTGGAGGAACAGTGGTTACACATACATTTCACAAATTTCATTCCTAAGAATTTACCTGATGAAGGTCCTATATCATTCAAAGAATGTATGAAAGCCTATAGTTCTAAAATGAGGAGCAAAATAGCACATAAATAGGAAAAAATATTGCATTCAAGGTTTTTAGGTGAGCACTGAAACATTTAGATATAGAAATGTTTAATTGTCATTATGATATGGTTAAAAAAAAGAATCAAGGAACACTCTCAAATTCATTCTATGAGGCCATCATTACCCTGATACCAAAACCAGACAAAGACACTATAAAAATAACAAATTAAAGGCCAATATCTCTGATTAATATAAATGTAAAAAACCTCAACAAAATATTAGCAAACTAAATTCAACAGTAGATAAAAAGGATCATACACCATGATCAAGTGGGATTTATTCCAGGGATGCAACGAGGATGGTTCAATATCCACAAATCAATCAATGTGATACACCATATTAACAAAAGGAAGAATAAAAATCACATGATCATCTCAATAAACGCAGAAAAATCATTTGACAAAATTCAACATCCACTCATAATAAAAACTCTCATAACAGTTGGTATAGAAGGAACATATCTTAACATAATAAAGGCCATGTAAGACAAATTCACAGCTAACATCATACTCAATTTTGAAAAGCTGAAAGTTTCTCCCCTAAAATCAGGAACAAGATAAGGATGCCTACTCTCTCCACTTGTACTTAACACAGCATTGAATAGAATATTAGCCATAGTAATCAGAAGAAAAAGAAACAAAAGGCATCCAAGTTGGAAGGGAAATAGCAAAACTGTCACTGTTTTTCATTTTTAAAATGAGAGAGAAATAAAGTGCCCTTGTATGCTGATAGAAATGGACAAGGCAAAATGGATAAATGCAGGTACAAAGGTATAACTGCAAGAGCAAAGTCCTCAAGAAGGTGAAAAATGATAGACTTCAGCAACCCAAATCACTTTTGAACAATGTATTTTGACTGTATACCACCTCTGGACCAAAGGAAAAAAGAAAACTGTAAACAAATATTGAACTCTAAATAGTAGGTTGTTTTTGTTTTTGATTTTGAGTCCTGTGGGTTAGCAGGTTTGAGATAGTTTTCTGTGTATTTAAGGTTACTAATAAGTATACTGAGATGTTTATTTCAGTATAAAGAAAATGGAAATTAAAAAAAAAAACTAAAAATTGTTTGTAAATTATTGAGGGAGGGCAAATACAAGGTCTTCCTTATAATAAAATGTCAACCAATGTCAAAGATATTGATTACCAGCATCCCTAACTCTACTCGACGAAATTAGAAAAACACCACCTTTAAACCATCATAGTAATAATTGATTCACACAAGAATCATTAATGATGCTAAATTTAGTGAGGAATGTTTGATCTGAAACAGCATTTTGTATAGTCTCAAGTACCTTCTTATGATTCTGTATTGATTAAAAAGTGAAAAATAGTAATGCTATAATGGAAAGAATGGCAGACACCGTGTTAACCAAGTTATTATCATCAGTCATGGGACAATCCAAAAATCATGTTTCCCAAGATGATGCACTAAGAAGCATAAAACATCATCTTTGTATTTCTACTGGAATGCATAAGTTTTTTCAGTTCATAAGGAAACATCACACAAACCAAAATTGAGTGACTTTTTACCAAAAAAAAAAAAAAAAAAGGAGTAAAACCTGGTTTGTCCTTTTCCAAGTTTCAAATTCATCATGGACAAAGAAAGAGTACTCCAGATTAAAAGAGACTGAAGGCTATGACCACTAAATTTAATATGTCCTACTGGATTGGATCCTGACCCAAATTTTGGTATTCCTATAAAGAAAAGACTGTTAGTGATATTGAGTTTTGGTACATTACATCATAGCATTCTCTCAATGTTACTTTTCCTATTTTTTAAAAAAATTTCACTGTGTTTAGCTCTAAGGAAATATACACTGAACTATGAAGTGGGAATGGAGTATCATGTTTTAACTTACTTTCAAATGGTAGAGAGAGAACCTAAATGTTAAAAACGTTAGACATAAAAAAAAAAAAAAAAAGTTAGACATAATATATGAACCTCATATAGATCAAAACACTAAAAATCCAAAAATAAAGCAGAACAAAAATCTTTTTTAGGACAATTGAGGACATGCCAACACTGACTGGATATTTAATGACATTAAAGGATTATTCTTATTTTCTTAGGAATTTGGTATTACTTAAGAAAAAAGAATTCTTATCTTTTAGCAATAAACACTGAAGTAGAGTTAAATTTAAATAATACCAGGCCTTTGCTTCCAATGTTCCAAGGGATTTATTGGGTGGGGTATCAATGAAATAAGATTGGCCATTGCACAATAATTGTTTAAACTGGTGACAGTTACATGGGAGATTATTTTACTTTACTCACTACTTGTGTATATATCTTAGTTTTCCATGGTAAAAGTTTTGACATTTTAGGAAGTTTGTTGTTAATTCATAAAAGAATATCCTTACCAGGAAAAAGCATTTGTAAAACATCAAATAGTATACCAAATACAGATTTTATGGAGAATCCATTTTAATGTAATAGTTAATGTATATGTTGAGAACAGTGACAGTGGAAGTAGTCTGCTTTAGAAACCCTTCCTTTGCCTCACATGCTTAAATATTCCCTTCTCCTCTCCTAAGCTTTTAAAATTTCACAAGTTGAAGAATATAATTTTTTCCCATTTTCTGACTGTGAAATAACTCCTGTGTTTAGCTTTGCTGCACTTAGCTGAATATTCATGAAGTGGCATGGGGAGGGGACAGTGCTAAGAATGCGGCATTCAGTGGGTGAAACTCGATTTTAAACAAACCACTGAATCCCTGTTGAGAGTGTGGCTGTTCACCCCTATGAATGAGGGTCCATGGTCTAGGTGATTTATAAGGGACAAATTACATCAAAACCGTGAGAGAACTAAGAATGATTTATGATTCCTCAAAAGTCACAGATAGGATTCTCTCAAAATCCATTTCAGTAATTTTTTAAAACTGTGCCTAGGGATTTTTTTTTTCACGTTTGGAATCCCAGATTGAATTTAAAATGACAAGATTTCTTTAGTACTTAAATTAAGGTATACATGGTGATAGCCTCCAAGCTTGCCTAAGTGGTTATTCAGTCATATCATACAACACACTGCACTATCCCCTGAGTATTTTCATGCTTTAGACTGTTTTCACATTGCCTCTCTCTCTCCTTACATACACATCATACACTCTCAAACGCAAATCTTCAAATGTTCTCATATTGTATGATTAAAATGTTATTGTGAATTCAACATTGAGGAATAAAAAAAAACAAACATAAAGCTGCCAATGCAGATTTCTCTGAAAGTGCCGCAATCTAGTATGTCTGTGTTATTCAATGGAACACAGTTGCACCTTGAGAAAATGATATTGCTTTATTACTGTAAGGCACCAGAATCCTGAAATGTGCTCAAGACCGGTTACTGTATTCAGTGGTAAATCACTGACATTCAAATAAAGATACAAGTGCTGTACTCCAAACTGGATAACTGTATTTGATATACTCTTAAACTGGAAACTTCTTTTGTGTCATTTTCAACTCTACTCTTGATTGATCATTCTTCCCTCCCATCCATCTGACACCCATACTATTGATTCCACTCTTCCTTAGAGCCACATGATCTTAAGACAGAAACACAAATCTCAACTGTTCCAACAAAATTCTCCTCTATCTGAGAACACAGCAGTGAAAAATTTTTCAATTAATACAAATACTATTTTCCCTACTTACCTGAAGTAGGGAAATTAATGGACAAACCTCTATTTGAGACCAGTAAAATTATGAAATAAATCAAAAGCCTAACATCTTAGAGTATTCTGGGCAGTGAAAGAACAGGCAATGATGCATGTCCTGAATGACAGAAACATTACAGAGCTGTGCATAAAATCCACTGACACTCAAATAGCATTTAAGAATTTACTTATTAATTATGGATAAAATATTTTACCCTAGAATTCAAAACACAGTAGAAGCTCACCATAAAGTCTGTGATTAGCACAACATATTATTGTGTGAGCAGAAATTCTAAAAACAGAAAAATTACATAAGAAAAGCATACACATGGATATAAATATAATAAATGTAACATTGTCATCCTTTAATATACATATAAGTGCTATCCATTACGAAGTGTTGTAAAATAGTTCCATTCCATTTTCTAAATTTGTCCACTGAGTATATTAAACATCAACTAGAACTTTAGTTATTTCCATTAAAGGAGGTTGTCAATAAGTTTTATAAAAGTAAATTATACTTAGTATAATAAGTAGGACAATTATATATTATATAGAGAATTATATGCAAGAAGATTAAAATAAAATAATTATTTATTTAGAAGTTTGGGGTTTTTTTCCAAAATGTTAGGAACTCAAGTTTATTGAAGAACCTGATTATTTCTAGGGCTGCTTCATCTGAGTTACTAATTTTACTCAATATTTCCATTTAATTAATTTAGATTAAAGAGGGTATAATAAGCTGAGAATGTATAATCCCATATACTGATACCTGACTTAGAATTATATGATCATATTGAACCAGATAATTATTCTCACAATAATTGAATATAATTTGATTAATTATGTATCCTCTGAAATTATACACTCTTACCTCAAAGGGTATTGAGAAAGTTTACCAAGGCATTTCCTGTGACAACTGAATGCCAGAAACTAAGTAAAAATGTTTACTCTAAAGAAGCAAAACAAAACAAAGCATTCCAAATCTCTCTATCTAACAAGTAAAGAGCTTCTTGAAAACAATTCTACCCAACGGTTTGTACTTTCTTTGCCGACTGTTGTATTGACTTGCTGCAGGTGGCTATTGCTAAGCTGCCTTTTGGGACATTTTCTGAAATAACACTATGTAGAAACTCTGCCATCCTAAAATAAGATTATACAAAGTGTCTCCTTGAATTGTGGCTGACTACCAAGAGATGAGACTTTTCTTTGTGTGATTACTTCAGGGGCACCAAAACTGACTTCCACAAATTCAAAAGATATAAAGAAAATTACTGAAGCAAGTCTAGCTATTTGAGTTAGAAGCTTCTGTTCCCTTCAGAATATGGATTTTTATGTTTCTCACTTTAGGGGGATACAAAGATAATCCTTAAGTGGAGTTTGACTTGAATGATAAAGGATTCTTTATAGAACATACAATGGTTACATTACATATGTATGCTTATTTCCTATATGCAAACAATCTATCTCTTTTCCTTTATTTTCACATTTGCTACTGCATCTTATTTTTGACTTTGGAAGAAGTACACTTTGGAGACTGAATTAACATTTTTGTAATCACTGTACTTCCGTAGTAGATGTAGGAGTCTACGTTGTGTTTACTTGCTGTGACTAATTTTCAGTAGATATGAGAAATACAGTGAATAATAAATATTTTAACCTATCTATTATTGAATATAATTCTTAAAAAATAATGTATCATTAAATATTAAGTATAAATAAAAGGCAAAATATATAGCAACACAAAATATACCAATAGGTATATACATATAAACCTCAGATGTTATAAATATTTAGTCTAACCTCAGTTACATAAATTCTTTACAAATTCATTTCCTTTTCTACCCTATCATTTCTTTTCCACCCTATCATTTCTTTTCCCTTCTTTTCTTCCCTTTCCTTTTCCTTTCTATATCCTTTCTCTCCCTTTATTTCCTTTCTTTTTCTTATACTGGCTCAGTAGCTAAATGAAACAAGGATTAGATCTGAGTTCCATGAAGCTTGATACTTCATTTAAATCTGCATCAAAGCATGTGACTGTGAGATGTTAAAAATTTAAGGATGTTTCACATGTTTTCCAGTTACATTTTTTTATGAATTTTTGAATTTTATTTATTTTTTATACAGCAGGTTCTTATTAGTTATCTATTTTATACCTATTAGTGTATATATGTCAATCACAATCTCCAATTCATCCCCCACTCACTTTCCCCCCTTGGTGTCCATACATTTGTTCTCTACATCTGTGTCTCTATTTCTTCCTTGCAAACCAGTTCATCTATACCATTTTTCTAGATTCCACATATATTTGTTTTTCTCTTTCTGACTTACTTCACTCTGTATGACAGTGTCTAGGTCCATCCACGTCTCTGCAAATGACCCAATGTTGTTCCCTTTTATGGCTGAGTAATACTCCATTGTATATATGTACCACGTCTTCTTTATCCATTCATCTGTTGATGGACATTTAGGTTGCTTCCATGTTCTGGCTATTGTAAATAGTGTTGCAGTGAACATTGGGGTGCATGTGTCATTTTCAATTATGGTTTCCTCTGGGTATATGCCCAGTAGTGGGTTTCCTGGGTCACATGGTAGTTCTATTTTTAGTTTTTTAAGGAACCTCCATACTGTTCTCCATTGTGGCTGTATCAATTTACATTCCCACCAACAGTGCAAGAGGGTTCCCTTTTCTCCACACCCTCTCCAGCATTTACAGTTTGTAGATTTTTTGATGATGGCCATTCTGACCGGTGTGAGGTGATACCTCATTGAAGTTTTGATTTGCATTTCTCTAATGACTAGTGATGTTGAGCATCCTTTCATGTACGCATTACTTTTTAAAAAGGATATACATTAGAGTGTTTTAAAATTTTATTTACCCATTTTCCCTAAGGCTAGACATTGGAAATGGTGAAGAGTACAGATGTGAAAGTGCCAAAGTTTGAAATAAAATCCTAGTTCTACAACTGATAATTGTTTCTGTTTCTTCAACTATAAAATGGGTGCAGTAAAAACTACTTCATAGGGCCATGATGAGGATTAAAGGTAACAATTTTTTAAAGGCTTGGCTCAGTGTTTGGCCAAAAGTATATAATAAATGATACTTATAATTATTATTGAATATTATTATGGACATTTAAAAATTAGACATATAGCTAAAATTATTTAAGTATTTGTATATGATTTTAAAGAGCTTTAACATGCATTAAGTTATTTATTTCAGAAAACAACTTTTTGAATTGTTGGTATTATTACAGCCTGCATATAATATATGGACAATTACGTTTAGTGTAGTTGTAACTTGACTAAGATCAGGCATCTTTTATGTAGTGGAGCTGTCATTCACTTGTAGTTTACTGGTACAAAGCTCTTCTTCTTTCCACTATATGACTTTCAAATATTTAGAAGTCATACAAGAAATCACATATACAAAGGTATCCAAACACTTAAGCATATATAATTTTATTGCAGGCACTCCCAGACATCCTTCTCTATTTTTTATATCCAATATTTATATAATGTTATAAAATGTTATATATCCCATATGATGGAAAGTATACCTTTTTATTCTTGAATGAATGTGACATTATTTATGTGATCTGGATTCAAAACTTCAGGTTTATAACAAATATATCTGGCATATTTAATCAGTAGCCTAAATGATGTGCTTAACTAGCTCTAAAGCCAAAGAAAGTTCTATTACATTTCATGGGGTGTAGAAAATTACAACTCAAAGTGCCTTTGAAGATCATTTTAAATTGTCCAAGCAAAGTAAACGTTAAAAACTATCCTGAGGCTAATCTGCAAAGTTTTCATGTTTGTATAATATAAATATTTAAAAATAAACAGAATTTATACACTCTTTTAATAATATCATTTATAACAAACATTAACTAGTATTTTAGGAAGCTGAAAGATCTTATTGTTTTTCTAGTTTCATGGGTTCACACATTCAGGTATATAAACAGTCTTTGCAAGAACAGATCTAATGAATCTGCTTGTAAAAATCTGGATCGTATTTCCTGACCTTATTAGTGTTAGATTAAGAAGAATCATGTAGTATAGCTATTTCCCCTTTACAGACTCCTATATATTCATAATAACCCTATCATTACATGTTTTCTTTCTAACAAGTTTTAATACATATGAAAGCACATCTTATCTCTCCAAAACTCATAACTTCTATGCCTTAAAATTCTGACACAAACAGCTCTTGATGGGGGTATTCAGTCTCATTCCTCAACTGGGTTGTAAAAGAAAAGAGTATTTTGTAGATAAAATTTTGCAGAAAATAGCTTATTTTTGCACATTCTTTTTCTGTGCCCATCTTTTGCCTCAAGATACCCTCATTGGCTCTGTGGATCTAGTATCCTTACATTATCCTTTAGGGTAGGTCTTCTCTTGTGAAGCCTCTTCAACACCTGCAAAATCCAGGCATTGCCTTATCCTTTTATCCTCTCTACTCATGGCAATAAAAAACCGGAAGTTGTTGTTACTCCATGCTCTACAGGTGGTAGGAACTACACGCATTTATAAATACAAGAGGAAATTTTAGAGGTATAGACATATACAAACAAACTAAAATTGGGGGGATTGCATGAATTATTTAAGAAATCGTGTAGCTTAGGGCTGGAGATTAGGATGAATGGAAGATTGCAAAATTGGTCACAAATTCTTCCTATTCATGCATTCATATTCCGTTTACAATGTGATTTGGCCACTCCTTCGAATCCAATTCCTCCACCTCTTGAACTCTGCCTGACTGTGTGATATGCTTTGGCCAATGGGACATTAGCAAATTTGATACAAGCAGAAGCTGGATGCAGAGGCTTGAAGAGCACTCTTTTGAACTTGCCTCTCTTGCTGATGTCTGAACCCTGTGACTGCCACATGAAGAAGGCTGGGCTGACCTACAGGAGAACAAGAGGGCATCTGTAGTAGAATGAAATCATCTCACCTGAGCCAGCTTGCCCCCTAAAGCAACAAGCCTTTCACTACCAGACAAGCAATGGAGACCATCCTAGACCGTCTGACTGCAGACCAGCCAGCCCAGACCTGAGGAATTGCCCTGTTGACCCCCAGTACAGACAGAGGTAATGAATGTTCGTTTGTTTGTTGTTTTAATTCTCTAAGTTTTGGGATAGTTTTCAGGCAGTAATAAAAATGTATACAAATATTTGAATTACTTTTCACTATTCTAAACTTAAATTATATGTTTAAAATATCTTCAATATTTCATAATCATAGAACTTGGAATTGACAATTACCTGAGAGGTAATTCCATCTCAATTTTTAATTGTAATTCAGGAAAACAAGTCTTAGGTTAATCAACTGGTCCAAATCACAAGTTTAGTGGGAAAAAAATTCACATATCCTGATTTTTAGTTTGAAACTCTTTCTCCTATCCCACACTGTAAATCAACATTTAATTTCTATAATCACTTTTCTTTGTCACTAAGAAGCATGAAGTATAGAGGATACTCATTAAGTCCCTAATTTTCCAGTTTTACTCTTGTATCCCAATCTACCACTTACAATTTTCAAGACTATTAATGTTAACTCTGCAGAAGTACATTTTTTTCTATAGGAATTTAATCATCAAACTTTTCTCATCAGGAAATATCTCCAGCCTTATACAAGTAAATATGCTTTGTGGTGATTAATGGTATACTTGTCCCAAATAATAGATGCTTTTACATTTGTTCTTAAATATTATATATGTGTATCGATCATATACGTAAAGAAACACAGCACATGGAAGTGGTCAGAATAAAATGAAAAAAATGAGATGGAGATAGAACAGGAAATAAACCCATTCAAAGATATTTTTGGTACATTAGTGGTGATATAGTTGACTTTTTCACTGTTATTAAGAGATTGGGCTCATATGTCCATATTAGGCAATTTATGCAATGTTCAGTTAAACTCTTCTCAAGAGAGAAAACAGTCTCTTTAAAATGTGTGTGTATGTGTCTCACAATTTCTTCCACTGAAAGTCCATTTCATTCCAGGTTGATGTTCTAATCCTTGATGTACATTTAAAAGCATTTTGATTTAATTCAGGGAGCACAGGGATCTCAAGAGTCAGGAACTCAACTGTTAAACCTCAGCTAACCCATCTGTGAAAAGATGACCATGCTGGATTTTCTGTTGTCAACTCAGCTCCACCATATTTTAAGGCTGATTATTATGTTTCCCAGAATCCTCTTTATTTTCTGATTTCTTTGCCTAAAAGAAGAGTTCGTGAAGATTTGGAAGGCAGATGAAAAGCAGAAGCTATTGTTCTCTAGAAGGGGCTGTAGTTAGACTTATAGGTAGACAAAGATTTACAGCCACTGCCTGGCAAGCTTGTGAGAACCACCTCCCAACTGTTTCAGTGTCAAATCCTCTGACCCGCACTGCAGCCTCTCTGACCTCTGGCTCTTTCAACTTAATTCTGTACTAAGCTTTGTTTTAATTCAGAGTATGTAGAGTGGCTTCTATTTTCCTGACCAAATCTTGACTGATATTGATTTTAGTATGTGGATAGAGGTTGTGTCATAACAAAACACTAAAATATGTGCATTGGATTTTGGCAAGAAAACTTTTACCAGAGGCTGCAAAAATTATAACCTATGTTCTGTAGTCATAAAACACCTGGTAAAAGTACGTATCAGACAATGTACCTTATGAACTTGCTGCACTGGGCAAGAAAGTTTTGATGCAGAGGTTTGAAAGCATGAGCTAGCTGCCATGAAAGGCACAACAAAAGGAAGATGAGCACAGAAAAGAACTCACCAGTTTAAGGGGAATGTAGAGGGAATATGCAGCCCAGAAATATCAGCGTTTTTAAATAAAGTGATAGCCCATTAAATCAAAGGTCAGTGACATAGCCTCACGGAATGTGGGAGGGAAATGACTCATGACTAAGATGGCCCACTGTGGCCTCATGGGGCAGAAGGTGTACTTCTCCTCCCCTTCATTCTAGGTTTGGCTATGTGATGCTTTGCTAATGAGATGTTAGCAGGTGTACCACGGGCAGAGGCTGGTATTGCTTATGCAGTTTGGTTGCTTTTCTGTGCACCTGCCTTTGCCATGAGAAAAATGCACTGAGGATAGACAACACCCCCCATCTTGATTCAAGAATGAAATATTATAGACAGCCAGCTTTGGTGTCCCGCAGCCCATATACCTAAAGGAGAGCTGTCCCAGCCAAGTGCAACATGTGAGCGAGAAATATGTGTTTATTGTTGCATGGTACTGAGATTTCTGTGACTATGTATAAAACAAGAAGCAGCAAAAGCTAATTGATGGAATGGGCCTGACAGGGGAGTATTTGCATAGGTAGAAGCTCTTCTAAGAAAAGGAGGAGGAAGAAGGTCAAGATACACACACTTGGTTCTCAGCAAAAAGATTCTCATTGAAGGGATTTGTGACAGATTGGATTGCTGTTCCAATTATTACTCCCTGTAATACATCCAAACTTTTCAGTCCTGGAAATATGTATTATCACCCCATCTGGATGAAAAATATATATCCACCCCACTGAGTTGGGTTTGGCCAGTTTATCAGAGGCAGGGAGAGATTTTAGAAATGCTTTCCTTGTCTGGTTTTCCCTCCTGCTTTTTTATGATCATCAATTAGAAGCATGTTCCACAGTAACCAATGGACCCAGAATCATAAAGACACACAAAGCAGACCTGAACAATACTGAAAGCCCGAAGCAAAGTCATTCCACCTGCCTACTGGATCCATGAGCAAGACATTTTTTTTAATTGTTAGTCTCTGAGAGTATGGGTAGTTTGTTATTCAGGAAAAAAATGACTAACAAAGGGAAGGTATGATATTGAGAACAACATGCTGAGGGTTATTTGTATGGCCTGCTCTCTTTGGGTTGGGTATTTTAAATACTGAACATCTGATAAAACAACAAACACGGAAGGTAAGACTGCTCTGTGACCTAGTAAAACTGGGTAAAAGAAATGGAAGGTAGCTCCCTTATTTCAGCAGAGTCATTAATGGAAAATAGATCAGCAGAATATTTCTGGCATCATAATAGTAGCTCAGGATTAATTTTAGAGACTGTGTACAACAACAGCATAGCTCCAGGTCAAGGAGCTTAAGTAAGAAAAGCAGGTTATGCAGCATCATGACCAAAGACCTGTGTGGTCATCACAGGGAGAAGCAAGGAAGGAAGCTTCTAGGTAGGCAAGAGGACATCATTTGTAAGCACAAGTGAGATGACCTCATTGCCACCAAAAGCCTGGAAGGGAGAGCTAAGGAGAGCTAATGATTTGACGTTCCTACAGTTAGATAATGAAGACCAATTCATATACTCTCGACTTGGAGAATTCTAGGACAATACGAGTTCTATTCATTTTGTTTTAAAAATACACCTATAATTTACACTAAAATTTTTCACTTTTTATGACTTGAAGGAAACAGGCAGTTTGTTTGGATGATTTAATCCACTAAAAACAAAACAAAACAAAAACTAATTTTAAGCGTCAGTTAAGTCACAGACATAGAAAATCCTTTTCAGAAGGTTTTCCAAATGATTTACTTAATTCTTCAAAAACAAAAATATTTCCACTTTTCAAAAATACATCACTTGAGTATAGATGAGTGTTAATAGGTTGAGAAACGTAGACTGAGAAAGACATTATAATTAATTTCGTTTCCAAACTTTTAAAAAAATAGCACAAGCAATTTCACATAAATATAACATGAAATGAGAAAGTTAGAAAACTGTAACTGGTCTTAGTATCAGCAATCCTGTTAAAAGACTCAAGCATTGCTTATCTAAAGAACCATTGAGAAGTGAATGTTAGTTTTTTTTTTAATCAGATTTTTTTTTGCTATAATTCATATACGATTTTATACATCCATTTTAAGTGCACAATTCAATATTTTTAAGAAAATTTATAGGTGCAACCATTGCCTCAATATATTGATAGTTGTAGACCCATTCCATCACTCAAAAAGTTCCTTTGTACTCATTTGTAGTCAATCTCCATTCCTACCTCAGCTTTAGGCAACCACTAATCTATGGATCCACCTTTTCTAGATATTTTATACAAATGGAACCATAAAGTACATAGTCTTTTGTGCCTGGCTTCTTTCATTTAGCATAAAGTTTTTGAGGTTCATTGATGTTGTAATATTTATCAATAATGTGTTCTTTTTATTACAGAATTGTATTTCATTGTATAGATATACCATATTTTGTTAATCTAGTCACCAGTTGGTAGATTTTTTGGATTGTTTCCAGTTTTCAGCTCTTCTGAATAATGCTGGTATGAATGCTTGCATAGAAGACTTCGTGTAAACAAATGTTTTGATTTCTCGTGGACTTAAGAATGGAATTACGTTTATACTTAACTTTTTAAGAAGCTGCCACAGTCTTTTCCAAAGCAGCTGTACCATCTTACATTTCCACCAGGAGTGTATAAAGGTTCAATTTTCTCTACATGTTGCCAACACTTTTATTGTAAAAAAGCCATCATCCGGCTTTTTTACAATAACTTCTTTATGATAACAGTGGAGGTCTGGTCAAATGAGTAATAAAATATTTTGCCCATTTTTCAGTTGGGTTGCTTGTCATCTTCTTATTGAGTTGAAGGATTTCTTTGTATATTTTGGATACTCATCCTTTATCAGACATGTGATTTGCAAATATCTTCTATCCCAGGCTGGAGGGGAAAGCTCATTCATACCCACTACAAATTGGAATTCCTAAATATAAAAGTGAGATTTTGTTGAAATAAATACAGTTTATACATTTAAAGTGATATTTTATCGGAATAAATCTGGTTTATAAATTTAAAGGCACAACATTTATACACTAAAGAGTTTGTCAAGAGAAATTAGATTCGTTAGCTATACACAAAAATGTAGATCCAGGCTTGCATATGATGGAAAAAGTAATATAATTGATTGACCTTTTATGGTTTGTAAACCATGGAGAAAATTCTGATTCACAAGGCTAAGAAGTCACATTTTTAATGGCTCTGGTTTGCACTCTTCAATTAAACTGATACAGCATCTTGAAAGAATAAGAAGACATTCTTGTTTCAAGTTAGATCACTAACAATATCAAAGGAACTGCTTACTTTCCATGATAAAAATAAAGATTCAAGCACAGAGGCTCAAAATTCGAAACTGCTAAGACTTCGTAAAAACACAGAATTATCTTAACATGATATGTTATGCATTTATTTGTCATTGCACGATTGACTATTAGGCTGTGACCAGAACATGCACCCAGCAGATGCACTGGGATTGTGCTTGGCATTTAATTGAGCATGGCATTCGGGCTCGGTAAATGGATATTATTTCTGCATTTTTACATGAGCAAACATGTGCTGTGTTGAATTTTAATAAGCCCTAATGCAGAGCTACAATCGTCCCTAATCAATGGTATGTTGACAAAGTTTAAAAATATACACAGAAGTGCAGAGTGTTGTGTTCAGACATTTGCCCCCTCAATGAGGGAATCTAGCAGTACAGTACGTGGGATGGAGCTGGCCCACAATGTGAGAAAACTAATGCACAGCCGAGAATTTAAATATACACATTTGAATACCCCAATATAATTTAAATGAAATTATTAGTAATTATATGCAGAAACCCTGATGAACTTCTACCAAAATTGAATACTTGCTATAATAACATCTGAAAATAAGTTATTTATTCACCCTACCTACCAAAGATATAGGAGAAGAGGAACTAGCCCCAATGAAGGGGCCATACAACCATTTGCACCATAAAACTCAAAAGTTTTTTCTCAGAGTGAGAGGAAACCCTTTCCACTTTCCTGTTGTTCTTCCTTGCTAATGCTTCCACAGATTCTGACTTCTGTCCTTTACTCTTTAGAGAGGCAATTAATAAGGGGTATTTATTAGACACATTTCTGTATTGCCTAGCTGGACTGTCCAATATTGTACCCACTACCCTTATGTGACTATTCAAATTTAAATTAATCATAATTAAATAAAATTTAAAAGTAAGCTTTTCAGTCTCATTAGCCACATTTCAAAGGTTCAATAGTGCAAACATAGACTATTTCTACCATGGCAGAAGTTCTACTGGACTGTACTTCCTTAAAGTTTTGCAAAAACTATTTATGACCTTCATAATTAATGAAGAATAAAGAAATATGTATTTTAAAGCTATAAACAATTAAGACTTGTTATGGAAATGAAACAAATTTCTTTAGTGGCTCCTTTTATCTTTTGTTGTTGCCTTATAAATATATATTTTAAGATTTCCATTTTTATAATTCATTATTTAACCAATATTTATTAAGTTATTATTCCAGACTTCATGTCAGGCTTTCAGATACAATAATTAAGATCACAGACATGAGCCCTACCCTCATGGGAGTTATAATCTAGCTGGATGAAATAGACATTAAATTGATTTTTACACAGATCATAAGAAACAGTAGCATCTCATGAGTGTTGGGGTGTGGCAGTTGCTAACCTATTCTGAGAGGGTTGGTGAAGTTTTCCTCGAGAGAATGACTTTAACTTGATGCTTTGAAACAGAAAAAGAAAATAATTCACACAGGTAACGTTGTATATATTGGGCACTGACAAAAGGAAGCTGTGATGGGACACTGAATGGGTGTTCTAGGTGGAATGAATAGTAAATGTATGTATGGGTATTGAGCAGAAAGAGACTGAAAATCAGCTGGTGTTGGGCTTGCCAGTATGGCTGGTTTGTAGGAACAGTAGTAGAAGAAGGTTGGGTAAAGAAAGGCAGGCGATGGTCACACAAGCTTTTATTTCAGCAGTAAGGATCGATCTTGTTTTAGAAGTGATGGCAAACTATCAAACTCATAGAAGCAGAGAGTAGAAGGTGGTTATCAGAGGCTGGGGGAGGAGAAAATAGGGAGATAATAGTAAAAAGGTAAAGAGTTTCAGTTGTGCAAGGTGAATAAGTTTGGAAGATCTAATGGATAACATGGTGACTACAGGTAATGATACTGTGCTGTATATTTGAAATTTGCTAAAAGAATAGATCTTAAGTGTTCTCACCAGCAGTGGGTGGGGAGATGGGGGAGAATTAACCATGTGAAGTGCTGTACATGTTAATTAGCTTGATGGTGGTGATTATATGATAATGTATATGTGTATCAAGTTGTATACCTTAAATTTATACAATTTAAAAAATGGAATAATTTGAAAATTAAGAGTTCATGATCAGATCTGCCAAACCATTTTGTCAGGAAATGATAAATATAACATGGAAACATTAAAACAATTTCATTATTGCAGGACTGCTTTCTGTCATTTTGTTTTTAGACCATCAATGGTGGAAATTTTTTGACCCATACTGCCTTTTATTCATGGTCCTGGTGTTCCTTCAAACTGATTTACCTGGCCTCCCTTTCCTTATTCTCCCTCACTCCCACATGGAAGGTCTGTAGCACAGACAGAGGCACATTCCCTACTCTCAGGTGGGGATGTAATCCTATCAGTGGCCTCTACCAACACAAATGTTACTTCTTCTACTACTGTAAGGTGATCTAGGGGACCATGGTTCTCTGATCTTCCCTGTATTCTCTTTTATTATCTATCCAGTAATTCCATTCTTTTCATACAATTTCACACCTTTTTAAAAGAAGAAATGTGTGTCTCATCTTACTATCTTGTCTAAGAAGCCTACTTACATGTTCATAGGCCCTGGTGATTGTTAAAAAGACCCCACATGCCACACAAGGAGCTTTGCTCATCCACCACTGGATTAAAAAAAAAAAGAGAATGACATGCCTCCACTCAGTATCTGCTCTCAGGTATTTACAGAAATTACATCTCCTAATTTTATGCAATGATGCTGGCAGCAAATCACATGGTAATTATGTGGCCTGGAAATTCCTGACTCAGTTCTTGGCCTGAGACCAAATTCAGAACTTCTAGAACTCTTCTGGCCTTAGATATTTCATTTAGCAAACAAGAAAGGAGTTGAGAATCCTCAACTGTGATTGCAATTGTGATTGCAATTTTCCTATCAGGTTTGCTGATGAAACACCAGATTGCAATTGTGATTGCAATTTTCCTATCAGGTTTGCTGATGAAACACCAGATCCAAGGTCCTATAAAGTGTAAAGATTTTCTGTTTATAATTTGTTTTATGCATTTTCATTTAAACCACGCATGCCAAAAAAATCATTCTTCTTTGAGAGAAAAAAAAAATGGTTATTGTTTCGGCAGTGGTTTTATTACATTTTTTTCTTTTCGTTTGTTTGTTTTTAGTTTGTATTTTATCTCCTGCCTTGTTTTCTTCTGGATAGAGCCAGCAGTTGAGTCAGCAGCGTGTAGGCAACTCAAGTAGGACATGATTACTGAGATTCCTTTCATGTTCCCCTCCAGGGCAGCCACCTGCTTTGTTGTTGAAGAAATGACTCGTGGCAACCTGGCAGATGCTTGGTTGCTCAGCATAGCCGTCTGTGAGACACACTTGTAAATCTGCTTTAAGGGAGAGTAAACACGAAGCTTAAGAATTCATGGAAATGTCCCTGCAGAGCCCAGCTAAAAGGCAAAGAAAGACCTTCATATCATAAAGAAAACATTAGCAGAGTCAGTACAGGGCATTGGGCCTCTTTTATGATTATTATACCTAAATGATGCAGGAAAACAAGGCAACAAGATAAAAATATATGTCAAAGCAATACCTGATTCCTTGATGTATTCTCTAACCCAAATAAATAAAATAAAATTAAAAAAAAAAAAAAAGAAATGCTCCCTTCTCTTCTGCATTAAAAGCTCATAGTGCTGAGTTCTCTGCCATCTGGAAATGGCATTGGAAATTGTCCCATTTAATTATTTCTGGGTAACATGCTACCTCAAGACTTTGAGACTCAAAATAATTATTTTATTTGCTTATGATATGTGGGTCAGAATTCAGGAAGATCTTGACTGAGTGGTTTATCTCTGACCCAGGGCACTGACAGCTGGGCATCTGAGGCTGGAGGACACAATTCCAGAATGACCTCTTCATTCAAATGTCTGGTGCCCCAATTCTCTGTGGTCTCTCTTTCTCTCCACATGGCATATCCTGGGTCTGTCCATGTGGCTTGTGCTTCTCACCATAGGGTGGTCTCAGGGTAGTTGGACCTCTTACTTTCTCTAGAGTGAGTGCTCCAATAAGTCTAGGTGAAAGATGCAAGGCTTCTAATAACCAAGTCTCAGAAGTCCCAGGGTGTCACTCTCACCCATTATATTGATCAGTCAAGTTACATCCCAAGTGGGGAAAAATAGACCCCAGCTCTGGATGGGGGAATGGTATGCACATACAGGAAGCATGAAAAGAAAAGTCCATTTGTTTAGTAACACTATGTACTTTATTTCATGAGATTACATCGAGGTTCTAGCTCAGTGAAGGAGATAATATTATAGGTTGTGGGATGGGCTTCCACATATTTTCTTCATGTTAATGAAGGCATAATATGTAAATAATGCAGTTTTCATTTGGCTGAGATCTGCTGCTCAAATCTAGTCCCATTCTTTTTGCTTTTATATACATTTTTTTGTAGTGGGCTGTCTTCATATTATGTATGATACTGAGTAGATGTTGTTTATAGCTACTAGATTCAGTCAGTTTTTCCTAAAGAAACACTCTTCTGACTCATTTTGTTTTATAAGAAACATATAATGATTACAGATTTATGGGATTCTACTTTAAGATTTTTTTTTAACAGTGTGAATTAGGTAAAAATGATCATTTACAAATAAACGTCTACTAATACATCAGGTATTATCTTGTAATAATTTCTATAAATTGACATTTTATTAATGTAATTATATTTCAAATACTCTATTTTGGTTGTTATTAAAAGTAATCCACTGAAGAAAATTTCTCTCATAAGAAAGGATTATTCCAAATTATCTTGACGCTACTACTGTGAAAATATGGATATTCCTGAAGAGAGTATTCCTTCTTATTTTTATATTTTTGAGAACTTTGGGAAAACGGTACAGTTTGTATTCTCTACAGACCGCAGTTACCCTCTTTAAGTAAAACATGAAAGTTTTTTTTTTTTCTAAGACAAAATCCTAATTGATTTTATCTGAGTTTATGGAAACTAATAACAGGTTAAACATATATTTGCAGATCAAGGCAGAAAACAGTGAAAAATAGCTGTTGGCATATTCCATGGGGCGTGAAGGCCTTCAAAGGAAAAGCACTGGTCCTTAAAATGGAAATATAACTGCAAGGTATATTACATAGAATTGGTTGTGGTATTATTGAAGTCCTCTATTTAAGAAATCACACAAGAAAAAAAGAACTTATTCTTCTATTTCAAGTAGGTTCATGATACCTTTTGGGAGGACGTATAACATTTAATATTTATATTTTGAGCTATTTATTGCCTAATTTGTTTTGTAATAGTAGACTTTTGCAGCCATGATCGATGTATGGCTGAAAGAGATCTTAAACTGTGAGTTATGCACATAGCTAAGTCATAAGCTAAAATTAGATTCTAAATATGGTCATTTAAATATCTCTTAATTTGGATTTATGGGCCCTAATATTGAAAGACAATCTCCGATCTTCGAGGAGTTCTCACAGAAGTTTTATGTAAATAAAGGCAACGATGGTGATATTATACGTCTTCTGCCTCTTCTACTACTAATGAATTGCTATGATAGTACCAATAATAATCATTTTGCAGAAAATTCCAAACTATAGATATCAGTGTAAAATATTCATGTTAGTCTTCAAATCATATATGCAGACATTCACAGTAGCACAGCAGCATCTATTTGACACGCTCTGCTAAGAGCTTTTTCAAATTTAAATTCACCAATTTCTAATTTAGCTAATTTGCCTGTAATCTCTAAGCTTTTTCCAACAAATTTTAAAGTATATTTTCATGTACTACCATTATTTTTGTGATGAAAATGTAAAATAGAAATGTAAAATTCAAGCATATGCTCGTTTTTTAAAGAAATATACTTTGAAATTAGCAAAAATAACATAGCTAGGAAAAGCGTCGTGTATTTGGAAGCCATCTCTCTTATTCTTAAGTTGTGTCTGTAGGCCACTACAGCATCCAGTTTTTACCTCTATCTTAATTTATTTTTTGGGTTCCAAGGCACCTGTTAACATATTTTATTATTTATGTATTGAGTGAAATTATATATATTGTGGAATTATGTATTTATAGCCACAGAGAAGTATACAAGGGGATAAGTAAAATTGGGCTTGTTTTTATTTCTTTTACTTTTCTGATAAAACTATTGAGTCCTCTTTCAAGTGATAACCTAAATAATTTAATAGTTTACAGATCTAAAACACTGTAATAAAGAAACATAATTAATAAATGTGGATAAATATTTACATTGGATATATTATGAGTAAAAATTCTGCTCATACCATTTACAAAACCTCCTAGATTCAGGATTATAACTATTTTTCATATTTCCCACCTAGTTATACAATTTTCTAATAAATAGAATTCTTCTGTTCTTTCCATCAAATATTAATGCTTACTTTTCTTATGAATCAGAAGGTAGGAAAAGTGCTATACAAGTCATTTTTCATACGGTGTTTTATATTGCATTATTTTTTCCAGAAAAGTGCTTCCCTGCTCACATTGTGTGATTCCAGAAAATTATGCAGTATACATTCAAAAACTAGAGGAGAAATCTCCTAATTATGAGTATATCTGACCCACTAAGAGAACTTTATTTGTTCTGTTATCCTATTATTTCTTGGGTTCTTTATAGAAGCACTGGTAAAAAGCAACAACGATACAACTAATGCCTAGTTCATAAGGCTGAAGAAAACTGGGACTAAAGACTATCTTTGTCTCATTGCAATGTGTTTTTTCCATATACCAATCCACTGTGTGTCAAAATGAGTGCTTTATTTACTATAAATTTCCAGCATGATTAGATAATAATAGTAAAATCCTCCTAAAAGCAATATTTAATGGGATACCAGTATATATTGCCAACAGAAGAAAGAATAGGTAATGATCATTAACATCTAATTATAAGGGCATAAATGAAAATATCAATGTCTTTCAGTATGTCTAGCAAATATTGCTCTTATATTTACAACTAAGGCTGCCACCTTTTAGCCTCAGTACCTATGCCTATAGATAATATTCTAGAAAAATTTGAATGTCTAGAGCTGGAAAACCTTCCATTTTACCCATTGGATAAACCACCAGTTTGATGCACTGGTACAAATCCAGACTATCAAATAATGCAAAATCCTAAGTATATTTGACAGTAAAGAGTGGTGCTCATTTTTGAGGAATTAACAAAAAGATTTAAAAAATGTGTAAAGGGAAATTTAAACGAACGAAATGAAATGCTCCTTACTAAACATAAACATATACTGTATAAAAAATCCTGCAAAATGCCAACTTGATACTGGGCTGGGATAGCAGAGTGGCTTTGGTTCTATAGTCAAATATACTTTGGGAATGATAATTATTTTATATCCTATTTTGGCAGAACAATGTGCCGCAGTGAAGGCTCTACAAAGTACTTAATAAAATAAATTTGGTTAACATTTTTTATCCCTCAATTTCCCAAATACATTTGACCTCAGAACCTTGTTTTATCTTTTTGCTTAGTACCTTTTAAACATAAAATACATTTTGTAAAAAAAAGGGTACAGAAATATGTGAATCCCAAATTATTTTGCATAGTTAGATTGTTCAGGGGAAAGGTTAAAAGAGCTGCAACCGTTATCTAGGAATTCGGATCTCTTTGAGAACATTAGGATGAATGTTTTATATCTACTTGTGTATATAGACAAGTAGATCAGGTATTCATACACAAATGTATGATCATACACTTTCCTTTCATTTTTTATAATGTGATTTTTACTTTATATCTGAGACCCCCAGATAATTACCACAATTAAACAAGTAAACTGATATTCTAGAAACCTTTTGGCTTGGAGGGCACCTAGAGAACTGATCATTTATTCATAGTGGATATGCTTTTTATCTGACTTACTGCTTATTTGTACTTCAAAGGGAGCAAAAATCATAAAACAGCCTTCAGCTTAAAATATTAATGAGTTTTTATTTTGATAATACCATCTCTACTATTGCCTGAGAACAATTACAGAAAGGATACCAGAATTCTGTTTGTCCAAGTATGCCTGATCAAAAAACACACGCAAACATTCATGCACCAGAGAGAAAGACAGAGCTGCTTATGTATGCAGCAGAATAACATCACACTGAATCAATAAACTAGTCTCTCGGGACCAATTTTATGCCTTCCTCTACAGCTGTATGGAGCCACTTTGGAACATAATATATTCTTTTGAAGTCAATGATCCCTGAGGGTTCAAAGCAAGATAAAAATTTGGCTCTTGATAGAGTGGATGCATTGTGTAGAATAGAGTCTTTAATTCTAAGCCTCACTGAGCACACACACATACCCACACACATACAAGAGAAAGAGAAAGTGGGAGTAATTCACTGGAGAGTATGTAAAATGATCAGGACCCAAAATATTGATTTGACATGCAAGAAACAAAATCAGAAGTTTAGCCATCCTTTGTATTAGAGTAAGGTTGTGGAGGTATGTTTATTTATTTGTCTTTACTTAAAAGGGGGAGACATAATAGGAGAAAACTAAAAGACAAATGATCAGATGGTTCAAAGGGGTGTGACCACAGAAAAGATAACCAAGTTCTAAAGGAAAAACATAACCAGTTTTTCTGAAATTATGTTTTACAGTATTTAACCTGGAACCAATCTCCAAGTATGAATCAAAGTTCCAAAGGGACTTGATTGAAGTTATTTACAGGTTTAACTCAAACTTACGACCATTCATTATTAATTTGTGTGTGTGTGTGTGTGTGTTCAGCTTCTTTGAGAATTTCTACTGCTCACATTATACAAAAAAAACAAGAAAAAAATCCATTTTTCTATGCATAATACATACAGTTAAACAGTGGAAATGATCAATTCATCATTACTGCAGTGATAGTTCTGTTAGTATTTATTTGTGTGTTTTTGCTAGATTTCAATTCATATAGAACATTTTCTCCAAAAGCAGTTTAGCTTTTATTAATTGTTGTACCTTATTTCAGGTTAATAGACTTCAGAATGCACAGCTGAAGTTCTTACTTAACATTACTAACACATATACTGGAATCTGATAGCATGTGAATAGGAGGGGCTCTCGGGTTCCTATTCAAAGAGCTCTATAATTAGAAAAGAGTTGAAATTCAGAAAACTGTTAACAGAAGTAAAGCTTGTGAACAAGAACCGCTGGGCAAAAATCTAAGACAAAATGTCTTCCTTTTCTCAGTAATCCTTGAATCTGAAGGAGAAAAGACAAGGAGACATTTGCCCCAGGAAAGGGGTTCACGTACATATTTATCCAACGGGTTAGACTGAAAAAGAAAGCTCAATTTCAGAGCAGTGCTGGAGCAACGTGAAACAGTATACACTCCAGGCTCCTTGCTGCAAGGGTAAGATATTTTTTGTAGATAGCAAAAACTGCAAGTTTGAGGACCTTTTGGTGGAAGAGGCAGCGATGTGATCACACAGTGATGGATATCTTGGACCAATTCCAACATAATGACTGTTGCTGGGCTCCCTGTCATCAAGGGGATGGGTTGTATTTCAGCTGGAATCTTCTGGCTCTTCCACTGCAGCACCTAATCTATTGATTTGGAAGTTTTGACTCTATTTCTAGACGTTGGAGATAGGTTACATTGGTTATAGTCCTAGAAGAGTTACAGATTGGTCAGCTCTTTCTAGGTCATGTATAGATCTTTTTTCCTTCTTCTTCAATTGTTCTCAACCTATCCCTCTACCCTTCCCATTTGTTCAACTGAGCTTTAGACTTTTTCCCATTGCTTTTTTGCACGTATTAGTTTGGTACAGTGTTCTTTAAATTCCAAAATGTTATTTCTTTAGCAAGAACCTGGGATTCTCTTTGTTCCGCATTCTATATATAGACTCCTGGCACAAGCCGGGGGAAAACCATGTAGGATTTGTTTAATGTTAGACTAAAACTTTAGCACACTGTCACATTTTAAAGCAACTTACGATACCAGTGTCTCATGAACACCAATACAAATGCAGAGTACAAGCACTGTTGCACACGTAGAAAGAGTTTCTTAAAATGATTTAATCTCAAAACAAAAATGAGAACATTGTCCACAGAGGAACAAACAATATTTAATTGAATAATTATGTAAAAACAGATACAAAGAGAGTCATACCATTCTACCATTCTATTTGATTTAGCAGAAAAGAATGAGAAAATGGGACAAAGGGGAAGGGAGGGATATGCATGTATCTAACTGCCTTACCAGGAGGAGTCACCCTCCATACCCAAACATGCAAAGTGAGCACATTTCCATGCCAGCAAAGGATGTGGGAAGAAGATATGCATTATGACTTAGTAGGTAAAGGTTTTGGTGAGAATAAAACAAATAGTTAGAAAATAGCATGATGATATCAAAGGACAAAAGGTGATATAAATTCCCTCACAATGAATACATTTTCACATAACTTCTGGAACAGTCATTCAAAAATGTAGTTTTCCTCGTTTCCACTTAAAATTATTTCACGAGACCATACCTTTGCAGATAAATCCTAATTTAACCTTAAATGGAAGCTCTTCATGATCATGTCACCACCTCCCTCTCTGGCTTACTCACTCTCACCTCACCTCTAAGTATTATACCCAAGTTCCAGAAATACCAAGCTTCTAGCTGCGCTTAAATTCACCAGGCAAGCTCCTTCCCAACTCCTGCTACCTCTGCTAATTCCTAAACATCTCTTCCCTCAACTTGCCCTCTTTGCCTTGTATAACTCCTTTTCAAGTTTGATATTTCTCTGATCCTTTCACACTCCCAAAGCTGGACCACATAACCATCGTTTATGCTCCCATAGTATCCGTTGCTTAACTCCATCACACTTCGTTTTAAAAATGCTTTTTCATTCTACCTACATTAAAGTGATTCACTGCCATATATGCACAGCCTAATACAGCACTTCCTACATACAGACAATCCCTGATTTTCACTTACGATTTTTTGACTTCACAGTAGAAAGTATAATTCAGATTTTGAATTTTGATCTTTTCCTGGGCTAGCAATATGTGGTACAATTCTCTCTTGTGATGCAGGGCAGCATCAAGCCACAGCTCCCAGTCAGCCATGCGATCACGAGGGTATACAACTGATACACTTACAACAATTCTATTCCCATATGGCCATTCTGTTTTTCACTTTGTGTATAGCATCCAATAAATTAAACGAGATATTCAATACTTTATTATAAAATAGACCTTTTGATAGATGATTTTCATTTCAGTTATTCTATTGTTCATCTCTGTTTGTTTGCTCTTTAATTCTTCTAGGTGTTTGTTAAACATTTCTTGCATCTTCTCGATCTTTGCCTCCATTCTTTTTCCGAGGTCCTGGATCATCTTCACTATCATTATTTTGAATTCTTTTTCTGGAAGGTTGCCTATCTCCACTTAATTTAGTTGTTTTACTGGGGTTTTATCTTGTTCCTTAATCTGGTAGAAAGTCCTCTGCCTTTTCATTTTGTCTATCTTTCTGTGAATGTGGTTTTCCTTCCACAGCTTGCAGAATTGTAGTTCTTCTTGATTCTGCTGTGTGCCGTCTGGTGGATGAGGCTATCTCAAGACAAGGTCTCCTTTAAAAACACAGAGCTAGTAAGAAATTAGACTTATGTCTTATGGTATTAAGGGTTGAATATGGGTACTTTTCATTTTCATTATGCTCCCTCAAACTTTTTTTTATTAAAATTAATCCACCCATTCATGTACATTTCTACTTTATTATTCATACGGAAAGCTGGATGTAATTATTTATTTGAATTTTTCCCTCATCCCAAATGCATAGTCACTCTTTCTGTCACCAAGAGATACTTCAGAGTTGATGATTTAAATGCTCCTTTATAATATGAAATTACACTTTATTATCATCACCATTTAGTTTTTCATCATTTTCCTTATTCTAGACCTGGAATCTGTAGGCTTCTGATTCACATGTTTCCACAATGCATGCTGCACCCTGACAGCCCCTAGCACAAAGTTCAACATAAATATTTGTTTTCAAATGGCTAAGTCTGGCGTTCTTATGTATTGAATTTTCTAAATTTGGATCACTTTTAGTGCTAGTAATGGTAAAGCAGGTGATTCATCACAACCTGATAGCAACACAGTTTTCAACAAAAACTTTGATTCCCTAAGTATCCATTTGGACCAAGCAATTCTAAAATTTCCTCAAAAATGTGAATATTATTTATTTGAAAGATTTTCAGCTATGTTTTCATCCAAGTTAGAATATTTTGCTGTTTTCTTCCAAATCCATACAAATAAGACAAGGCCTCCTTTTATATACTTTGAATTGTTTATTAAATTTTGTTGATGTTAATGCTAATGGGTTAAAATATTTCATAAAACTGTAGATACTGCTCTTCATTTGTAGCCCTTCTGACCAGTAAGATTTCCACTTTAACCTAAACATGAGGCTCTCCACCAGCAGATTCTGCCTGCCCTTTCCTCCTCGTGCCAGAGTCTACAGTGGTCATTTCTTTAACTCTATCGGATCCTAGACCAGGCATTTGAACACAGCAGCCTCTGTTTTATACTTGAGGGAAGCTGATGAGCAGGATCTTTGCCAGAATGGCAAGATAGCAAGCATCTGGCCACTGGTGCCCTGATTCCTACAAACCAGTATCCACTAAGAGTTGGCTAGAAGCTGTTTCTTTCAAAATCGAATGCCATATGCAACAGTATGGATGAATCTGGAGGGCATTTGCTAAGTGAAATAAGCTAGTCACAGAAGAACAAATACCATATGTGTCTCTATACATGAGGTATCTAAAGCTCACAGGAACAGAGAGTAGAATGGTGGTTGCCAGAGGCTGAAGGGAGGGATTAATGGGGAATTGGTTTTCAACAACATAAAGTTTCAGTTATGCAAGATGAATAAGTTCTAGAGAGCTGCTGTACAACAATGTGCCTATTACTTAACAATACTGCATTCTGTACTTAAAATTTTGTTGAGAAGGTACCTGTCATGTTAAATGTTCTTACCCCCCCACAAAAAAAAAAAAAAAACCCTAATGGAAGTCTAAACCCTACGAGTTTCCTCTCCTTCATCACAGCCTAATAAGTAAAACCTTCTGCTTCCTCTTCTTCCTCAGAAGTTTCTCACCATATGGATTGCAATGTGTCTTCTCTCAAACATAACTTCCCCTTGTTCCCTAGCTCCTTACCTTCTCAAAACTTGCAACTTTGTTTTCTGTAACTCTCAGTCCATAGGACAGAGATTTCCTATGTTTTCATTCTTTTTTCCCTAAATAGTCTCTCTACCTGCAAATGAATGTGAAACTTACCATAAAAATATCCCTTGCTTGATATGTTTGTCAGGTGCTCTGAGATGCAGACCCAAAGAAGTAAGCATGCAAAGATTTTATTAGAGGAAAGACTATGTGAAAGGAAACGGGGAAAGAGCCAGGGAAGGCTGAGAGAACCAGTCAGGCAGTGATGCAGTTTGATCCTTAGTGAAGAAGAGGAGAGAAGGCTGGGTGGAAGTTGTGCAATGTAATAAACATTCAACAAAGTCATCAGGGAGTCTTTGAGCCCAAGTCTGTCCGTGCCTCCCCAGAATGGCCTACTTTAGTATTTCGGACACACTCATGTTGATAAGGTAAAGCTTAGAGGAGGTGTGTAAATGCTGTGATGGACTTTAAAGCTCAGAACCTGGGGCCCTTTGTCAATTATGCTCCAGGTAGTAGGAAAGTACACAAGGTGCATTACCACGGCTACCAATTCAACTCTCTATTACCAGTCAGCTACCACCCTCTTTCTTTCTTCATTTTCATGCCCACGTATATTCAACAAGGTTTCTTCATTCATTTCTCTAGTTCTCATGCTAACACCTCAGTGTACCTCATCCTGGCTTCTTCTCTGTAACCACGTCACAGAAAATGTTCTCATTAAATTCACCAATATATATTTGTCATTAAGCAAATGCATAATTTTCAGTTCTTTTATTCAGTCTCTAAGCTGTAAACTGTAGAATACAATCTTCTTTTGAAAGATTTTTCTTTTCATTTTCATTTCTTTGCTAGTTTTTGACCTTTAAGTCTTATGATCCTTTTTGTTGATATCTGCTTCTCACTGAACTTTATACATTCGGCACTTTGTATTTACAGGTTCTGCATCTGTGGATTCTACCAACTGCAGATTGAAAATATTTTCTTTTTAAATTCCAGTAAGTTTCAAAAAGCAAAACTTGAATTTGCCATGCACCTGGCAACTATCTACACAGCATTTACACGGTACTAGGTATTATAAATTATCTAGAGATGATTTAAAGTATATGGGAGGTTATGTGTAGGTTATATGCAAATACTATGCCATTTTACATAAAGCACCTGAGCATCTGTGGAGTGGATTTTGGTGTCTGAGGGGAGTCCTGGAACCATTCCCCACTCATGGATAGCAAAGGACAACTGTAGTTGATGTGTCTCAGATGGTCATTATCTCATCCTCCCAATCTCTGTATTCAATTACAATTGATATACCAATTAAACGTGAATTTAAATCGCAAGCCTACATCTTTCTCCCTGAGCTTCACATCTAGATATCCAAATGTACTTGGATACTCACATACATACCTCAGATGGCAAATACAAAATGAATTGTTTCCTACCGAACTTTCTCCCATATTCTAAATCTATAATAATCATGCTAGCAGTGCTCCAAATGCCCAAGTTAGAAACTGGAACCCCAATACGTTCTCTTTATCCCTATAACTGCTATCTATATCCAATATAATGAGCACTGTTAAACCTAAGAATTGCTCCCCCACTGCCATTCCCCTATTTTAAGCCACCATATTTATCATGAATTACTAAAAAATTAGTCTTACTTTGTTCCCATCTTTATCCTTAAACATGTTAATGCATTATAGACTATAGATAATTATTACATTACTTTAATTTATAACACATTAATATTTTTCACGTTATATCACATCCAATCTACAAAATAAATAGATCAAATAACATGAGAACAGGATTTGGAAAATAAATATTCCAGCTCAAATTCTACCATTGACTAGGTAGGTAACTTGGGCACTCTGAATTTCAGTTTCATTTTTCTTAATGAAAAATGGATTAGATGAGATCAATACAGTCTAAACAGTGGGCCATATGCAAAACTAATTGTGTTTCTATATCATGTTCATAAGGGACACTAAACAACATGGCTACTATAATTTGAGAGTCTCTGCTATTTTGCTATTTTAAGAAAGGATTTATATTACAGAAAATGGTATAGCCCTCTAACCAGATTATTTTACTCCCTCACTCCACTCCTTCCTTGCTAATTCACTGTCTTCAAGGTAATATACAACATTTATTCAACACTGACATGCTCTCAAGATGCTGAGGTTCCAGGTCTTAGAACCCTATGATGAGGAATTTGTACTGTCTGGTTCTACTGGGAAATGTTTCTTATGCCAAAGAATGGAAAAATTTATAAAAGCAAGTTAGGGTTTAGTATTGTATTAATCTGTGAATTTCATGATATAACATCTTATCCACTAAAGAACAAATATAGGCATAGGGATTTTATATAAGGTAAAAAAATTTCCAGAAAGGATCAGGAGAGAAAAACACTATTATTGTTTTATCATTAGTGATATATCAAAAGAATCTAGACTAACCCATTAATCCTGTCACACTTACCATGTTTTTCTCTTTGTATTTATTTTTTAAACTATTAAATGGTTCCACTAGCATCAGAGAATTGAGGCTCAGGTTTGAAGGAATCCATCAGACACTCAGAAAACTATGACTAAAATTTATAACTTCTGCTGATGTTTCAGAAGAGAGGAGATTGGAAGCCCTAAAGAAAGAAATATTGCTCTAGCTGTTGAGGTCAGTCCCCAACTCACTAATTACATCCAGGACATTGAAGATGATCCAATAAAAATCTCTGTTTTTCATATGATCCCTTATAATAGATCACAGTCTTTCAAAATATCAAAGGGTTTAGCAAACAATCACTGCGGTTAAAGTCACCCTCTTCTCTTTTAAATATTAAAGAAAAACAATCAGTGGATCAGTGAGATTGCTACCAGATTAATCTTAAAGCAACAACATTGGCACCTTATACTACTTCTTTTCGCAGTAAGCGATTAGGACTACATATCTGTATGGTTAAGTGATTAGTTTTAGAATTAAGGAATAAAATCCTATTCATATAAAATTCTCTAATAGTGACTATTTTATATAGTTTTATGATCCCTATTATTTGATATGAAAACAATAATAGTGGAGGAAAATGCTTTTCAGTATTCAACACTCATAATATATCCTGGACATTTTTTTACATCATTTGTGACATGATTTGCAAAGGTGAATAAAAAACATTTTGACAGAAGGGTACAAGAGTTATAGGAAAATAAGCACAATCAAAGGGAAATGTCACATGCCTTTTCTATGTCAACCCAAAAATTATTACTGCAAAGCATATCCTGAAAATGATATCTCTTTTCATTTATGAAATATTTTATCTTAGTGCCAGTGTCATTTCCAGAAGTGACTCAAGGACACATTTCATTCTTGAATCTTTTTCATCTTACACATGTGACCCTTCATGTACATTGAATAAAAGGACGAAATGGATTAGGACTTCACTATCAATATAATATGCCCATGTTAAAAATAATCTTCCTCCATCAAATCCTGCTCCTTAAATCGGTTCCTTTTAATCAGTTAAAATCATTTGGTATTATGGGGGCTGTGTTTATACACTAATATATATCGTTTGAGGGAAGGAGAAAAAGGAAATAAAATGATAAGCACTTGGAATAGGAATGTGTGTCAATACAATGGGGGAAAAGGGTCAATATCTAATATGTAAATGTAATCAAATCACATGCATACAATACAAAGTTTTTTTGTATTGTGGAAAAAGGACATATGAATTCAGACAATGTGGGTTTATTCTGACTTTTGTTACCTAATGTGCATGATCCTCACATATCACTTAACACCCTGATATGTAGAATGAGGATGAAATACGTAACTCAAAGGATTTGGGTAAAGGTTAAATGAGGGAACTAAGAGCTAGACACGTGCTAGGTACACAATGATGGTGCTATATTAACAAACTCCTATTGTTTCCACTCAAACTTCTCGCCTTTCTTCTATAAAGTCCCAAATGTATCTCTATATCCAAACATAACCCTTCTTATACTTTACACTTCATAGTAGGCAAATATGTACACACTGTAAACAAGAATAAGAGACTGAAAGCAACTGATACAATTTGGTAAAACTATATCTGCATATCTATAAAAGGGTATTTTATTATAGAATTTTATTTTCAAAGCAGGAATAAAGTATTGTTTTTCCATGTGTGTCTCCAAAGTATTTTAATTCTTCCATGGCTCTTTTATTTTCCTTTCTGGTTTCCTTTGTAATTGTCTGCCTCCTCTTTGGTCAAGGCCACCAGAGACTGAATTATACTGTTTCATCTTGGAGGGGATCCACACTCAATTTTTAATAGCTTCCTGTTTGTTTCTTGCTAGAGTGGCAGGGGTCTTCTCAGGCTATTACTATACCACCAGCAGTGACTGCATAGCATGATCTGTTTTCCCTGCTCATAGAAATTAGATTTTTCTCCCATTTAATGTATAATTTCACACAGTTTATATGCCATCTTTAAATCCATGAAAATCTATTCATGAAATAATATCATGCCTAACGAAAAAACAATAGCACAGTTTGTACTTTAAGTATGAATCTCGCA